>NW_027511920.1:0-19694 GCF_048772815.1 Callospermophilus lateralis
CAATCTTGATGATCCTTGGTGATAATGATCAGTACACAAATCCCACTTGGCTCACCAAATTTTGTTCTTCTAGGTTGAAACGTTCGTCTACAATAGTAGTTTTTATATTTAGGTTTCCCTCTGTTCTCTAGTGTATAGATAGATGAATTTGGAACTCTAAATCCAACATGGTTTGTAGTAGCTCTTTGAAACTTGACAAAATAAAGGAGTTCTCAGTTTTGTCCCTATGGATTGTTTCCTTTTCAAGTAGCCCTAGGCAAACACTGTGGAAAAGCACTTTCATTGAGAGGGGTTGCCAAGCTTCTAAGAAATAACGAGTTTCCGAAATACCAGCAAAAATATTTTCACCCAATCTTGATGATACTTGGTGGTAATGATCAGTACACAAATCCCACTTGGCTCACCAAATTTTGTTCTTCTAGGTTGAAGAGTTCGTCTACAGAAGCAGTTTTTATATTTAGGTTTCCCTCTGTTCTGTCCTATATAGATATATGAATTTGGAACTCTAAATCCAACATGGTTTGTAGTAGCTATTTGAAACTTGACAAAATAAAGGAGTTCTCAGTTTTGTCTCTATGGTTTGTTCCCTCTTCAAGTAGCCCTAGGCACAGACTGTGGAAAAGCACTTTCATTGAGAGGGGTTGCCAAGCTTCTAAGAAATAACGAGTTTCCGAAATACCAGCAAATATTTTTTCACCCAATCTTGATGATACTTGGTGGTAATGATCAGTACACAAATCCCACTTGGCTCACAAAATTTTGTTCTTCTATTTTGAAGCGTTCGTCTACAGTAGCACTTTTTATATTTAGGTTTCACTCTGTTCTCTCATATATAGATAGATGAATTTGGAACTCTAAATCCAACATGGTTTGTAGTAGCTCTTTGAAACTTGACAAAATAAAGGAGTTCTCAATTTTGTATCTATGGTTTGTTTCCTCTTCAAGTAGCACTATGCACAGACTGTGGAAAAGCAATTTCACTGAGCGTGGTTGCCATTTTCTAAGAAATTACAAGTTTCCGAAACACCAGCAAATATTTTTTCACCCAATCTTGATGATACTAGGTGGTAATGATCAGTACACAAATCCCACTTGGCTCACCAAATTTTGTTCTTCTAGGTTGAAGCGTTCTTCTACAGTAGCAGTTTTTATATTTAGGTTTCCCTCTGTTCTCTCCTCTATAGATAGATGAATTTGGAACTCTAAATCCAACATGGATTGTAGTAGCTCTTTGAAACTTGACAAAATAAAGGAGTTCTCAGTTTTGTCTCTTTGGATTGTTTCCTTTTCAAGTAGCCCTAGGCACAGACTGTGGCAAAGCAATTTCATTGAGAGGTGTTGCCAAGCTGCTAAGAAATAACGAGTTTCCGAAATACCAGCAAATATTTTTTCACCCAATCTTGATGATAATTGGTGGTAATGATCAGTACACAAATCCCACTTGGCTCACAAAATTTTGTTCTTCTAGGTTGAAGCGTTCGTCTACAGTAGCAGTTTTTATATTTAGGTTTCACTCTGTTCTCTCATATATAGATAGATGAATTTGGAACTCTAAATCCAACATGTTTGTATTAGCTCTTTGAAACATGACAAAATAAAGGAGTTCTCAGTTTTGTCCCTATGGTTTGATTCCTCTTCAAGTAGTGCTAGGCACAGACTGTGGAAAAGCACTTTCATTGAGAGGGGTTGCAAAGCTTCTAAGATATTACGAATTTCCGAAATACCAGCAAATATTTTTTCACTCAATCTTGATGATACTTGTTGCTGATGATCAGTACACAAATCCCACTTGGCTCACCAAATTCTGTTCTTCTAGGTTGAAGCGTTCGTCTACAGTAGCAGTTTTTATATTTAGGTTTCCCTCTGTTCTCTCCTATATAGATAGATGAATTTGGAACTCTAAATCCAACATGGTTTGTAGTAGCTCTTTGAAACTTGACAAAATAAAGGAGTTCTCAGTTTTTTCTCTATGGTTTGTTTCCTCTTCAAGTAGCCGTAGGCGCAGACTGTGGAAAAGCAGTTTCATTGAGAGGGGTTGCCAACTTCTAAGAAATAAGGAGTTTCCGAAATACCAGCAAATATTTTTTCACCCAATCTTGATGATACTTGGAGCTAACGATCAGTACACATTTCCCAATTGGCTCACCAAATTTTGTTATTCTAGGTTGAAGCGTTCGTCTACAGTAGCAGTTTTTATATTTAGGTTACCCTCTGTTCTCTCCTATATAGATAGATGAATTTGGAACTGTAAATCCAGCATGGTTTTTCGTAGCTCTTTGAAACTTGACCAAATAAAGGAGTTCTCAGTTTTGTCTCTATGGTTTGTTTCTTCTTCATGTAGCCCTAGGCACAGACTGTGGAAAAGCACTTTTATTGAGAGGGGTTGCCAAGCTTTAAGAAATAACGAGTTTCCGAAATACCAGCAAATATTTTTTCACCCAATTTTGATGATACTTGGTTGTAATGATAAGTACACAAATCCCACTTGGCTCACCAAATTTTGTTCTTCTAGGTTGAAGCGTTCGTCTACAGTAGTAGTTTTTATATTTAGGTTTCCCTCGATTCTCTGATATATAGATAGATGAATTTGGAACTCTAAATCCAACATGGTTTGTAGTAGCTCTTTGAAACTTGACAAAATAAAGGAGTTCTCAGTTTTGTCTCCATGGTTTTTTCCTCTTCAAGTAACCCTAGGCACAGACTGTGGAAAGCACTTTCATTGGGAGGGGTTGCCAAGCTTCTACGAAATAACGAGTTTCCGAAATACCAGCCAATATTTTTTCACCCAAACTTGATAATACTTGATGGTAATGATCAGTACACAAATCCAATTGGCTCACCAAATTTTGGTCTTCTAGGTTGAAGCGTTCGTGTACAGTAGCAGTTTTTATATTTAGGTTTCCCTCTGTTCTCTCCCATATAGATAGATGAATTTGGAACTTTAAATCCAACAAGGTTTGTAGTAGCTCTTTGAAACTTGACAAAATAAAGGAGTTCTCAGTTTTGTCTCTATGGTTTGTTTCCTCTTCAAGTAGCCCTAGGCACAGACTGTGGAAAAGCACTTTCATTGAGATTGGTTGCAAAGCTTCTAAGAAATAACGAGTTTCCGAAATACCAGCAAATATTTTTTCACCCAATCGTGATGATACTTGGTGCTAATGATCAGTACCCAAATCCCACTTGGCTCACCAAATTTTGTTCTTCTAGGTTGAAGCGTTCGTCTACAGTAGCAGTTTTTATATTTACGTTTCCCTCTGTTCTCTCCTATATAGAAAGATGAATCTGGAACTCTAAATCCAACATGGTTTGTAGTAGCTCTTTGAAACTTGACAAAATAAAGGAGTTCTCAGTTTTGTCGCTATGGTTTGTTTCCTCTTCAAGTAGCCCTAGGCACAGACTGTGGAAAAGCACTTTCATTGAGAGGCGTTGCCAAGCTTCTAAGAAATTACGAGTTTCTGAAATACCAGCAAATATTTTTTCACCGAAACTTGATGATACTTGGTGGTAATGATCAGTACACAAATCCCACTTGGCTCACCAAATTTTGTTCTTCTAGGTTGAAGCGTTCGTCTACACTAGCAGTTTTTATATTTATTTTTCCCTCTGTTCTCTCCTATATAGATAGATGAATTTGGAACTCTAAATCCAACATGGTTTGTAGTAGCTCTTTGAACTTGAAAAAATAACGGAGTTCTCAGTTTTGTCTCTATGGTTTGTTTCCTCTTCAAGTAGCCCTAGGCACAGACTGTAGAAAAGCACTTTCATTGAGAGGGGTTGCCAAGCTTCTAAGAAATTACAAGTTTCTGAAATACCAACAAATATTTTTTCACCGAATCTTGATCATACTTGGTGGTAATGATCAGTACACAAATCCCACTTGGCTCACCAAATTTTTTTCTTTTAGGTTGAAGCGATCGTCTACAGTAGCAGTTTTTATATTTAGGTTTCCCTCTGTTCTCTCATATATAGATCGATGAATTTGGAACTCTAAATCCAAAAAGGTTTGTTGTAGCTCTTTGAGACATGACAAAATAAAAAAGTTCTCAGTTTTGTCTCTATGGTTTGTTTCCTCTTCAAGTAGCCCTAGGCACACACTGTGGAAAAGCACTTTCATTGAGATGGGTTGCCAAGCTTCTAAGAAATAACGAGTTTCCGAAATACCAGCAAATATTTATTCACCCAATCTTGATGATACTTGGTGGTAATGATCAGTACACAATTCCCACTTGGCTCACCAAATTTTGTTCTTCTAGTTTGAAGCGTTTGTCTACAGTAGCAGTTTTTATATTTCGGTTTCCCTCTGTTCTCTCCCATATAGATAGATGAATTTGGAACTCTAAATCGAACATGGTTTGTAGTAGCTCTTTGAAACTTGACAAAAAAATGAGTTCTCAGTTTTGTCTCTATGGTTTGTTTCCTCTTCAAGTAGCCCTTTGCACAGACTGTGGAAAAGCACTTTCATTGAGAGGGGTTGCCAAGCTTCTAAGAAATTACGAGTTTCCGAAATACCAGCAAATATTTTTTCACCAAATCTTGATGATACTTGGTGCTAATGATCAGTACACAAATCCCACTTGGCTCACCAAATTTTGTTCTTCTAGGTTGAAGCGTTCGTCTACAGTAGCAGTTTTTATATTTAGGTTTCTCTCTGTTCTCTCATATATAGATAGATGAATTTGGAACTCTAAATCCAACATGGATTGTAGTAGCTCTTTGAAACTTGACAAAATAAAGGAGTTGTGAGTTTTGTCTCTATGGTTTGTTTCCTCTTCAAGTAGCCCTAGGCGCAGACTCTGGAAAAGCACTTTCATTGAGAGGGGTTGCCAAGCTTCTAAGAAATAACGAGTTTCCGAAATACCAGCAAATATTTTTTCACCCAATCTTGATGATACGTGGTGGTAATGATTAGTACACATTTCCAACTTGGCTCACCAAATTTTGTTCTTCTAGTTTGAAGCGTTCGTCTACAGTAGCAGTTTTTATACTTAGGTTTCACTCTGTTCTCTCATATATAGATAGATGAATTTGGAACTCTAAATCCAACATGGTTTCTGGTAGCTCTTTGAAACTTGACAAAATAAAGGAGTTCTGAGTTTTGTCTCTATGGTTTGTGTCCTCTTCAAGTAGCCCTAGGCACAGACTGTGGAAAAGCACTTTAATTGAGAGGGGTTGCCAAGCTTCTAAGAAATAACGAGTTTCCGAAATACCAGCAAATATTTTTTCACCCAATCTTGGTGATACTTGGTGGTAATGATCAGTACACAGATCCCACTTGGCTCACCAAATTTTGTTCTTCTAGGTTGAAGCGTTCGTCTACAGTAGCAGTTTTTATATTTAGGTTTCTCTCTGTTCTCTCCTATATAGATAGATGAATTTGAAACTTTAAATCCAACATGGATTGTAGTAGCTCTTTGAAACTTGACAAAATAAATGAGGTCTCAGTTTTGTCTCTATGGTTTGTTTCCTCTTCAAGTAGCCTTAGGCACAGACTGTGGAAAAGCACTTTCATTGAGAGGGGTTGCCAAGCTTCTAAGAAATAAGGAGTTTCCGAAATACCAGCAAATATTTTTTCACCCAATCTTGATGATACTTGGTGGTAATGATCAGTACACAAATCCCACTTGGCTCACCAAATTTTGTTCTTCTAGGTTGAAGCGTTCGTCTACAGTAGCAGTTTTTATATTTAGGTTTCACTCTGTTCTCTCATATATAGATAGATGAATTTGGAACTCTAAATCCAACATGGTTTGTAGTAGCTCCTTGAAACTTGACAAAATAAAGAATTCTGAGTTTTGTCTCTATGGTTTGTTTCCTCTGCAAGTAGCCATAGGCACAGACTGTGGAAAACCACTTTCATTGAGAGGGGATGCCAAGCTTCTAAGAAATAACGAGTTTCCGAAATACCAGCAAATATTTTTTAACCCAATCTTGATGATACTGGTTGCAAATGATCAGTACACAAATCCCACTTGGCTCAACAAATTGTGTTCTTCTAGGTTGAAGCGGTGGCCTACAGTAGAAATTTTAATATTTAGGTTTCCCTCTGTTCTCTCCTATATAGATATATGAATTTGGAACACTAAATCCAACATGGTTTGTAGTAGCTCTTTGAAACTTGACAAAATAAAGGAGTTCTCAGTTTTCTCTCTATGGTTTGTTTCCTCTTCAAGTAGCCCTAGGCACAGAATGTGGAAAAGCACTTTCATTTAGAGGGATTGCCAAGCTTCTAAGAAATAACGAGTTTCCGAAATACCAGCAAAAATATTTTCACCCAATCTTGATGATACTTGGTGGTAATGATCAGTACACAAATCCCACTTGGCTCACCAAATTTTGTTCTTCTAGGTTGAAGCGTTCGTCTACAGTAGCAGTTTTTATATGTAGGTTTCACTCTGTTCTCTCATATATAGATAGATGAATTTGGAACTCTAAATCCAACATGGATAGTAGTAGCTCTTTGAAACGTGACAAAATAAAGGAGTTCTCAGTTTTGTCTCTATGGTTTGTTTCCTATTCAAGTAGCCCTAGGCACAGACTGTGGAAAAGCACTTTCATTGAGAGTGGTTGCCAAGCTTCTAAGAAATTACAAGTTTCCGAAACACCAGCAAATATTTTTTCACCCAATCTTGATGATCCTTGGTGATAATGATCAGTACACAAATCCCACTTGGCTCACCAAATTTTGTTCTTCTAGGTTGAAACGTTCGTCTACAATAGTAGTTTTTATATTTAGGTTTCCCTCTGTTCTCTCCTGTATAGATAGATGAATTTGGAACTCTAAATCCAACATGGTTTGTAGTAGCTCTTTGAAACTTGACAAAATAAAGGAGTTCTCAGTTTTGTCCCTATGGATTGTTTCCTCTTCAAGTAGCCCTAGGCAAACACTGTGGAAAAGCACTTTCATTGAGAGGGGTTGCCAAGCTTCTAAGAAATAACGAGTTTCCGAAATACCAGCAAATACTTTTCCACCCAATCTTGATGATACTTGGTGGTAATGATCAGTACACAAATCCCACTTGGCTCACCAAATTTTGTTCTTCTAGGTTGAAGAGTTCGTCTACAGAAGCAGTTTTTATATTTAGGTTTCCCTCTGTTCTGTCCTATATAGATATATGAATTTGGAACTCTAAATCCAACATGGTTTGTAGTAGCTATTTGAAACTTGACAAAATAAAGGAGTTCTCAGTTTTGTCTCTATGGTTTGTTCCCTCTTCAAGTAGCCCTAGGCACAGACTGTGGAAAAGCACTTTCATTGAGAGGGGTTGCCAAGCTTCTAAGAAATAACGAGTTTCCGAAATACCAGCAAATATTTTTTCACCCAATCTTGATGATACTTGGTGGTAATGATCAGTACACAAATCCCACTTGGCTCACAAAATTTTGTTCTTCTATTTTGAAGCGTTCGTCTACAGTAGCACTTTTTATATTTAGGTTTCACTCTGTTCTCTCATATATAGATAGATGAATTTGGAACTCTAAATCCAACATGGTTTGTAGTAGCTCTTTGAAACTTGACAAAATAAAGGAGTTCTCAATTTTGTATCTATGGTTTGTTTCCTCTTCAAGTAGCCCTATGCACAGACTGTGGAAAAGCAATTTCACTGAGCGTGGTTGCCATTTTCTAAGAAATTACAAGTTTCCGAAACACCAGCAAATATTTTTTCACCCAATCTTGATGATACTAGGTGGTAATGATCAGTACACAAATCCCACTTGGCTCACCAAATTTTGTTCTTCTAGGTTGAAGCGTTCTTCTACAGTAGCAGTTTTTATATTTAGGTTTCCCTCTGTTCTCTCCTCTATAGATAGATGAATTTGGAACTCTAAATCCAACATGGATTGTAGTAGCTCTTTGAAACTTGACAAAATAAAGGAGTTCTCAGTTTTGTCTCTTTGGATTGTTTCCTTTTCAAGTAGCCCTAGGCACAGACTGTGGAAAAGCAATTTCATTGAGAGGTGTTGCCAAGCTTCTAAGAAATAACGAGTTTCCGAAATACCAGCAAATATTTTTTCACCCAATCTTGATGATAATTGGTGGTAATGATCAGTACACAAATCCCACTTGGCTCACAAAATTTTGTTCTTCTAGGTTGAAGCGTTCGTCTACAGTAGCAGTTTTTATATTTAGGTTTCACTCTGTTCTCTCATATATAGATAGATGAATTTGGAACTCTAAATCCAACATGTTTGTATTAGCTCTTTGAAACATGACAAAATAAAGGAGTTCTCAGTTTTGTCCCTATGGTTTGATTCCTCTTCAAGTAGTGCTAGGCACAGACTGTGGAAAAGCACTTTCATTGAGAGGGGTTGCAAAGCTTCTAAGATATTACGAATTTCCGAAATACCAGCAAATATTTTTTCACTCAATCTTGATGATACTTGTTGCTGATGATCAGTACACAAATCCCACTTGGCTCACCAAATTCTGTTCTTCTAGGTTGAAGCGTTCGTCTACAGTAGCAGTTTTTATATTTAGGTTTCCCTCTGTTCTCTCCTATATAGATAGATGAATTTGGAACTCTAAATCCAACATGGTTTGTAGTAGCTCTTTGAAACTTGACAAAATAAAGGAGTTCTCAGTTTTTTCTCTATGGTTTGTTTCCTCTTCAAGTAGCCGTAGGCGCAGACTGTGGAAAAGCAGTTTCATTGAGAGGGGTTGCCAACTTCTAAGAAATAACGAGTTACAGAAATACCAGCAAATATTTTTTCACCCAATCTTGATGATACTTGGAGCTAACGATCAGTACACATTTCCCAATTGGCTCACCAAATTTTGTTATTCTAGGTTGAAGCGTTCGTCTACAGTAGCAGTTTTTATATTTAGGTTACCCTCTGTTCTCTCCTATATAGATAGATGAATTTGGAACTGTAAATCCAGCATGGTTTTTCGTAGCTCTTTGAAACTTGACCAAATAAAGGAGTTCTCAGTTTTGTCTCTATGGTTTGTTTCTTCTTCATGTAGCCCTAGGCACAGACTGTGGAAAAGCACTTTTATTGAGAGGGGTTGCCAAGCTTTAAGAAATAACGAGTTTCCGAAATACCAGCAAATATTTTTTCACCCAATTTTGATGATACTTGGTTGTAATGATAAGTACACAAATCCCACTTGGCTCACCAAATTTTGTTCTTCTAGGTTGAAGCGTTCGTCTACAGTAGTAGTTTTTATATTTAGGTTTCCCTCGATTCTCTGATATATAGATAGATGAATTTGGAACTCTAAATCCAACATGGTTTGTAGTAGCTCTTTGAAACTTGACAAAATAAAGGAGTTCTCAGTTTTGTCTCCATGGTTTTTTCCTCTTCAAGTAACCCTAGGCACAGACTGTGGAAAGCACTTTCATTGGGAGGGGTTGCCAAGCTTCTACGAAATAACGAGTTTCCGAAATACCAGCCAATATTTTTTCACCCAAACTTGATAATACTTGATGGTAATGATCAGTACACAAATCCAATTGGCTCACCAAATTTTGGTCTTCTAGGTTGAAGCGTTCGTGTACAGTAGCAGTTTTTATATTTAGGTTTCCCTCTGTTCTCTCCCATATAGATAGATGAATTTGGAACTTTAAATCCAACAAGGTTTGTAGTAGCTCTTTGAAACTTGACAAAATAAAGGAGTTCTCAGTTTTGTCTCTATGGTTTGTTTCCTCTTCAAGTAGCCCTAGGCACAGACTGTGGAAAAGCACTTTCATTGAGATTGGTTGCAAAGCTTCTAAGAAATAACGAGTTTCCGAAATACCAGCAAATATTTTTTCACCCAATCGTGATGATACTTGGTGCTAATGATCAGTACACAAATCCCACTTGGCTCACCAAATTTTGTTCTTCTAGGTTGAAGCGTTCGTCTACAGTAGCAGTTTTTATATTTAGGTTTCCCTCTGTTCTCTCCTATATAGAAAGATGAATCTGGAACTCTAAATCCAACATGGTTTGTAGTAGCTCTTTGAAACTTGACAAAATAAAGGAGTTCTCAGTTTTGTCGCTATGGTTTGTTTCCTCTTCAAGTAGCCCTAGGCACAGACTGTGGAAAAGCACTTTCATTGAGAGGCGTTGCCAAGCTTCTAAGAAATTACGAGTTTCTGAAATACCAGCAAATATTTTTTCACCGAAACTTGATGATACTTGGTGGTAATGATCAGTACACAAATCCCACTTGGCTCACCAAATTTTGTTCTTCTAGGTTGAAGCGTTCGTCTACACCAGCAGTTTTTATATTTATTTTTCCCTCTGTTCTCTCCTATATAGATAGATGAATTTGGAACTCTAAATCCAACATGGTTTGTAGTAGCTCTTTGAAACTTGAAAAAATAACGGAGTTCTCAGTTTTGTCTCTATGGTTTGTTTCCTCTTCAAGTAGCCCTAGGCACAGACTGTAGAAAAGCACTTTCATTGAGAGGGGTTGCCAAGCTTCTAAGAAATTACAAGTTTCTGAAATGCCAACAAATATTTTTTCACCGAATCTTGATCATACTTGGTGGTAATGATCAGTACACAAATCCCACTTGGCTCACCAAATTTTTTTCTTCTAGGTTGAAGCGATCGTCTACAGTAGCAGTTTTTATATTTAGGTTTCCCTCTGTTCTCTCATATATAGATTGATGAATTTGGAACTCTAAATCCAAAATGGATTGTAGTAGCTCTTTGAGACATGACAAAATAAAGAAGTTCTCAGTTTTGTCTCTATGGTTTGTTTCCTCTTCAAGTAGCCCTAGGCACACACTGTGGAAAAGCACTTTCATTGAGATGGGTTGCCAAGCTTCTAAGAAATAACGAGTTTCCGAAATACCAGCAAATATTTATTCACCCAATCTTGATGATACTTGGTGGTAATGATCAGTACACAATTCCCACTTGGCTCACCAAATTTTGTTCTTCTAGTTTGAAGCGTTTGTCTACAGTAGCAGTTTTTATATTTCGGTTTCCCTCTGTTCTCTCCCATATAGATAGATGAATTTGGAACTCTAAATCGAACATGGTTTGTAGTAGCTCTTTGAAACTTGACAAAAAAAGGAGTTCTCAGTTTTGTCTCTATGGTTTGTTTCCTCTTCAAGTAGCCCTTTGCACAGACTGTGGAAAAGCACTTTCATTAAGAGGGGTTGCCAAGCTTCTAAGAAATTACGAGTTTCCGAAATACCAGCAAATATTTTTTCACCAAATCTTGATGATACTTGGTGCTAATGATCAGTACACAAATCCCACTTGGCTCACCAAATTTTGTTCTTCTAGGTTGAAGCGTTCGTCTACAGTAGCAGTTTTTATATTTAGGTTTCTCTCTGTTCTCTCATATATAGATAGATGAATTTGGAACTCTAAATCCAACATGGATTGTAGTAGCTCTTTGAAACTTGACAAAATAAAGGAGTTGTGAGTTTTGTCTCTATGGTTTGTTTCCTCTTCAAGTAGCCCTAGGCGCAGACTCTGGAAAAGCACTTTCATTGAGAGGGGTTGCCAAGCTTCTAAGAAATAACGAGTTTCCGAAATACCAGCAAATATTTTTTCACCCAATCTTGATGATACTTGGTGGTAATGATTAGTACACATTTCCAACTTGGCTCACCAAATTTTGTTATTCTAGGTTGAAGCGTTCGTCTACAGTAGCAGTTTTTATATTTAGGTTTCCCTCTGTAATCTAATATATAGATAGATGAATTTGGAACTCTAAATCCAACATGGATTGTAGTAGCTCTTCGAAACTTGACAAAATAAAGGAGTACTCCGTTTTGTCCCTATGGTTTGTTTCCTCTTCAAGTAGCCCTAGGCGCAGACTGTGGAAAAGCACTTTCATTGAGAGGGGTTGCCAACTTCTAAGAAATAGCGAGTTACCGAAATACCAGCAAATATTTTTTCACCCAATCTTGATGATACTTGGAGCTAACGATCAGTACACATTTCCCAATTGGCTCACCAAATTTTGTTATTATAGGTTGAAGCGTTCGTTTACAGTAGCAGTTTTTATATTTAGGTTACTCTCTGTTCTCTCCTATATAGATAGATGAATTTGGAACTGTAAATCCAACATGGTTTTTCGTAGCTCTTTGAAACTTGACCAAATAAAGGAGTTCTCAGTTTTGTCTCCATGGTTTGTTTCTTCTTCAAGTAGCCCTAGGCACAGACTGTGGAAAAGCACTTTCATTGAGATTGGTTGCCAAGCTTCTAAGAAATAACGAGTTTCCGAAATACCAGCAAATATTTTTTCACCCAATCGTGATGATACTTGGTGGTAATGATCAGTACACAAATCCCACTTGGCTCACCAAATTTTGTTCTTCTAGGTTGAAGCGTTCATCTACACTAGCAGTTTTTATATTTATTTTTCCCTCTGTTCTCTCCTATATAGATAGATGAATTTGGAACTCTAAATCCAACATGGTTTGTAGTAGCTCTTTGAAACTTGAAAAATAACGGAGTTCTCAGTTTTGTCTCTATGGTTTGTTTCCTCTTCAAGTAGCCCTAGGCACAGACTGTAGAAAAGCACTTTCATTGAGAGGGGTTGCCAAGCATCTAAGAAATTACGAGTTTCCGAAATACCAGCAAATATTTTTTCACCGAATCTTGATCATACTTGGTGGTAATGATCAGTACACAAATCCCACTTGGCTCACCAAATTTTGTTCTTCTAGGTTGAAGCGATCGTCTACAGTAGCAGTTTTTACATTTAGGTTTCCCTCTGTTCTCTCATATATAGATCGATGAATTTGGAACTCTAAATCCAACATGGTTTGTAGTAGCTCTTTGAGACTTGACAAAATAAAGGAGTTCTCAGTTTTGTCTCTATGGTTTGTTTCCTCTTCAAGTAGCCCTAGGCACAGACTGTGGAAAAGCACTTTCATTGAGAGGGGTTGCCAAGCTTATAAGAAATAACGAGTTTCTGAAATACCAGCAAATATTTTTTCACCCAATCTTGATGATACTTGGTGGTAATGATCAGTACACAGATCCCACTTGGCTCACCAAATTTTGTTCTTCTAGGTTGAATCGTTCGTCTACAGTAGTCGTTTTTATATTTAGGTTTCACTCTGTTCTCTCATATATAGATAGATGAATTTTTAACTCTAAATCCAACATGGTTTGTAGTAGCTCTTTGAAACTTGACAAAATAAAGGAGTTCTGAGTTTTGTCTTTGTGGTTTGTTTCCTCTTCAAGTAGCCCTAGGCAAAGACTGTGGAAAACCATTTTCATTGAGAGGGGTTGCCACGCTTCTAAGAAATAACGAGTTTCCGAAATACCAGAATATATTATTTCACCTAATCTTGATGATACTTGTTGCTAATGATCAGTACAAAAAATCCCACTTGGCTCACCAAATTTTGTTCTTCTAGGTTGAAGCGTTCGTCTACAGTAGCAGTTTTTATATTTAGGATTCTCTCTGTTCTCTCCTATATAGATAGATGAATTTGGAACTCTAAATCCAACATGGATTGTAGTAGCTCTTTGAAACTTGACAAAATAAAGGAGTTCTCAGTTTTGTCTGTATGGTTTGTTCCATCTTCAAGTAGCCCAAGTCACAGACTGTGGAAAAGCACTTTCATTGAGAGGCTTGCCAAGCTTTTAAGAAATTACTATTTTCTGAAATACCAGCAAATATTTTTTCACCCAATCTTGATGATACTTGTTGCTAATGATCAGTACACAAATCCCACTTGGCTCACCAAATTCTGTTCTTCTAGGTTGAAGCGTTCGTCTACAGTAGCAGTTTTTATATTTTGGTTTCCCTCTGTTCTCTCCTGTATAGATAGACGAATTTGGAACTCTAAATCCAACATGGTTTGTACTAGCTCTTTGAAACTTGAAAAATAAAATCGTTCTCAGTTTTGTCTCTATGGATTGTTTCCTCTTCTCTTAGCCCTAGGCACAGACTGTGGAAAAGCACTTTCATTGAGAGGGTTTGCCAAGCTTTTAAGAAATAACGAGTTTCCGAAATACCAGCAAATATTTTTTCACCCAATATTGATGATACTTGTTGCTAATGATCAGTACAAAATCCCACTTGGCTCACCAAATTTTGTTCTTCTAGTTTGAAGCTTTCGTCTACAGTAGCGGTTTTTATATTTAGGTTTCCCTCTGTTCTCTCCTATACAGATAGATGAATTTGGAACTCTAAATCCAACATGGTTTGTAGTAGCTCTTTGAAACTTGACAAAATAAAGGAGTTCTCAGTTTTGACTCTATGGTTTGTTTCCTCTTCAAGTAGCCCTAGGCACAGACTGTGGAAAAGCACTTTCATTGAGAGGGGTTGCCAAGCTTCTATGAAATAACGGGTTTCCGAAATACCAGCAAATATTTTTTCACCCAATCTTGATGATATTTGGTGTTAATGATCAGTACACAAATCCCACTTGGCTCACCAAATTTTGTTCTTCTAGGTTGAAGCGTTCGTCTACAGTAGCAGTTTTTATATTTAGGTTTCCCTCTGTTCTCTCCTATATAGATAGATGAATTTGGAACTCTAAATCCAACATGGTTTTTAGTAGCTCATTGAAAATTGACAAAATAAAGGAGTTCTCAGTTTTGTCTCTATGGTTTGTTTCCTCTTCAAGTAGCCCTAGGCACAGACTGTGGAAAAGCACTTTCATTGAGAGGGGTTGCCAAGCTTCTAAGAAATAACGAGTTTCCGAAATACCAGCAAATATTTTTTCAGCCAATCTTGATGATACTTGTTGCTGATGATCAGTACATTAATCCCACTTGGCTCACCAAATTCTGTTCTTCTAGGTTGCAGCGTTCATCTACAGTTGCAGTTTTTATATTTAGGTTTCCCTCTGTTCTCTCATATATAGATAGATGAATTTGGAACTCTAAATCCAACATGGTTTTTAGTAGCTCTTTGAAACTTGACAAAATAAAGGAGTTCTCAGTTTTGTCTCTATGGTTGGTTTCCTCTTCAAGTAGCCCTAGGCACAGACTGTGGAAAAGCACTTTCATTGAGAGGGGTTGCCAAGCTTCTAAGAATAACGAGTTTCCGAAATACCAGCAAATATTTTTTCACCCAATCTTGATGATACTTGGTGGTAATGATCAGTACACAAATCCCACTTGGCTCACCAAATTTTGTTCTTCTACGTTGAAGCGTTCGTCTACAGTAGCAGTTTTTATATTTAGGTTTCCCTCTGTTCTCTCCTATATAGATATATGAATTTGGAACTCTAAATCCAACATGGTTTGTAGTAGCTCTTTGAAACTTGACAAAATAAAGGAGTTCTCTGTTTTGCCTCAATGGTTTTTTTCCTCCTCAAGTAGCCCTAGGCGCAGACTGTGGAAATGCACTTTCATTGAGAGTGGTCGCCAAGCTTCTAAGAAATTACAAGTTTCCGAAATACCAGCATATATTTTTTCACCCAATCTTGATGATACTTGGTGGTAATGATCAGTACACAAATCCCACTTGGCTCACCAAATTTTGTTCTTCTACGTTGAAGCGTTCGTCTACAGTAGCAGTTTTTATATTTAGGTTTCCCTCTGTTCTCTCCTTTATAGATAGATGAATTTGGAACTCTAAATCCAACATGGTTTGTAGTAGCTCTTTGAAACTTGACAAATAAAGGAGTTCTCAGTTTTGTCTCAATGGTTTGTTTCCTCCTCAAGTAGCCCTAGGCGCAGACTGTGGAAAAGCACTTTCATTGAGAGTGGTTGCCAAGCTTCTAAGAAATTACAAGTTTCCGAAATACCAGCAAATATTTTTTCACCCAATCTTGATGATACTTGGTGGTAATGATCAGTACACAAATCCCACTTGGCTCACCAAATTTTGTCCTTCTAGTTTGAAGCTTTCGTCTAAAGTAGCAGTTTTTATATTTAGGTTTCCCTCTGTTCTCTCCTATATAGATAGATGAATTTGGAACTCTAAATCCAACATGGTTTGTAGTAGCTCTTTGAAACTTCACAAAATAAAGGAGTTCTGAGTTTTGTCTCTGGGGTTTGTTTCCTCTTCAAGTAGCCCTAGGCAGAGACTGTGGAAAACCACTTTCATTGAGAGGGGTTGCCACGCTTCTAAGAAATAACGAGTTTCCGAAATACCAGCAAATATTTTTTCAACCAATCTTGATGATACTTGTTGCTAATGATCAGTACACAAATCCCACTTGGCTCACCAAATTTTGTTCTTCTAGGTTGAAGCGTTCGTCTACAGTAGCATTTTTTTATATTTAGGTTTCTCTCTGTTCTCTCCTATATAGATAGAAGAATTTGGAACTCTAAATCCAACATGGTTTGTAGTAGCTCTTCGAAACTAGACAAAATAAAGAGTTCTCAGTTTTGTTTCTATGGTTTGTTTCCTCTTCAATAAGCCCTAGGCACAGACTGTGGAAAAGCACTTTTCATTGAGAGGGGTTGCCAAGCTTTTAAGAAATAACGATTTTCCGAAATACCAGCAAATATTTTTTCACCCAATCTTGATGATACTTGTTGCTAATGATCAGTACACAAATCCACTTGGCTCACCAAATTTTGTTCTTCTAGGTTGAAGCGTTCGTCTACAGTAGCAGTTTTTATATTTTGGTTTCTCTCTGTTCTCTCCTATATAGATAGATGAATTTGGAACTCTAATTCCAACATGGATTGTAGTAGCTCTTTGAAACTTGACAAAATAAAGAGTTCTCAGTTTGGTCTCTATGGTTTGTTTCGTCTTCAAGTAGCCCTAGGCACAGACTGTGGAAGCACTTTCATTGAGATGGGTTGCCAAGCTTCTAGAAATAACCGAGTTTCCAAAATACCAGCAAATATTTTTTCACCCAGTCTTGATGATACTTTGTGGTAATGATCAGTACACCAATCCCACTTGGCTCACCAAATTTTGTTCTTCTATGTTGAAGCGTTCTTCTACAGTAGCAGTTTTTATATTTAGATTTCCCTCTGTTCTCTCCTGTATAGATAGATGAATTTGGAACTCTAAATCCAACATGGTTTGTACTAGCTCTTTGAAACTTGAAAAATAAAAGCATTCTCAGTTTTGTCTCTATGGATTGTTTCTCTTCTCTTAGCCCTAGGCACAGACTGTGGAAAATCACTTTCATTGAGAGGGGTTGCCAAGCTTCTAAGAAATAACGAGTTTCCGAAATACCAGCAAATATTTTTCACACAATCTTGATGATACTTGTTGCTAATGATCAGTACACAAATCCACTTGGCTCACCAAATTTTGTTCTTTTAGTTTGAAGCTTTCGTCTACAGTAGCAATTTTTATATTTAGGTTTCCCTCTGTTCTCTCCTATATAGATAGATGAATTTGGAACTCTAAATCCAACATGGTTTGTAGTAGCTCTTTGAAACTTGACAAAATAATGGAGTTCCCAGTTTTGTCTCTATGGTTTGTTTCCTCTTCAAGTTGCCCTAGGCACAGACTGTGGAAAAGCACTTTCATTGAGAGGAGTTGCCAAGCTTCTAAGAAATAACGAGTTTCCGAAATACCAGCAAATATTTTTTCACCCAATCTTGATGATACTTGGTGGTAATGATGAGTACACAAATCCCACTTGGCTCACCAAATTTTGTTCTTCTAGGTTGAAGCGTTCGTCTACAATAGCAGTTTTTATATTTAGGTTTCACTCTGATCTCTTATATATAGATAGATGAATTTGGAACTCTAAATCCAACATGGTTTGTAATAGCTCTTTGATAGTTGACAAAATAAAGGAGTTCTCAGTTTTGTCTCTATGGTTTGTTTCCTCTTCAAATAGCCCTAGTCACAGACTGAGGAAAAGCATTTTCATTGAGAGGGGTTGCCAAGCTTCTAAGAAATTACGAGTTTCCGAAATACCAGCAAATATTTTTTCACCCAATCTTGATAATACTTGTTGCTAATGATCAGTACACAAATCCCACTTGACTCACCAAATTTTGTTCTTCTAGGTTGAAGCGTTCGTCTACAGTAGCAATTTTTATATTTAGGTTTCTCTCTGTTCTCTCCTATATAGATAGATGAATTTGGAACTCTAAATCCAACATGGATTGTAGTAGCTCTTTGAAACTTGACAAAATAAAGGAGTTCTCAGTTTTGTCTCTATGGTTTGTTTCCTCTTCAAGTATCCCTAGGCACAGACTGTGGAAGCACTTTCATTGAAATGGGTTGCCAAGATTCTAAGAAATAACGTGTTTTCAAAATACCAGCAAATATTTTTTCACCCAATCTTGATGATACTTGGTGGTAATGATCAGTACACAAATCCCACTTGGCTCACCAAATTTTGTTCTTCTAGGTTGAAGCGTTCGTCTACAGTAGCAGTTTTTATATTTAGGTTTCTCTCTGTTCTCTCCTATATAGATAGATGAATTTGGAACTCTAAATCCAACATGGATTGTAGTAGCTCTTTGAAACTTGACAAAATAAAGGAGTTCTCAGTTTTGTCTCTATGGTTTGTTTCCTCTTCAAGTAGCCCTAGGCACAGACTGTGGAAAAGCACTTTCATTGAGAGGGTTTGCCAAGCTTATAAGAAATAACGAGTTTCCGAAATACCAGCAAATATTTTTTCACCCAATCTTGATGATACTTGGTGGTAATGATCAGTACACAGATCCCACTTGGCTCACCAAATTTTGTTCTTCTAGGTTGAATCGTTCGTCTACAGTAGTCGTTTTTATATTTAGGTTTCACTCTGTTCTCTCATATATAGATAGATGAATTTTTAACTCTAAATCCAACATGGTTTGTAGTAGCTCTTTGAAACTTGACAAAATAAAGGAATTCTGAGTTTTGTCTTTGTGGTTTGTTTCCTCTTCAAGAAGCCCTAGGCAAAGACTGTGGAAAACCATTTTCATTGAGAGGGGTTGCCACGCTTCTAAGAAATAACGAGTTTCCGAAATACCAGCATATATTATTTCACCTAATCTTGATGATACTTGTTGCTAATGATCAGTACACAAATCCCACTTGGCTCACCAAATTTTGTTCTTCTAGGTTGAAGCGTTTGTCTACAGTAGCAGTTTTTATATTTAGGAATCTCTCTGTTCCCTCCTATATAGATAGATGAATTTGGAACTCTAAATCCAACATGGATTGTAGTAGCTCTTTGAAACTTGACAAAATAAAGGAGTTCTCAGTTTTGTCTGTATGGTTTGTTTCATCTTCAAGTAGCCCTCGTCACAGACTGTGGAAAAGCACTTTCATTGAGAGGCTTGCCAAGCTTTTAAGAAATTACTATTTTCTGAAATACCAGCAAATATTTTTTCACCCAATATTGATGATACTTGTTGCTAATGATCAGTACACAAATCCCACTTGGCTCACCAAATTTTGTACTTATAGTTTGAAGCTTTCGTCTACAGTAGCGGTTTTTATATTTAGGTTTCCCTCTGTTCTCTCCTATACAGATAGATGAATTTGGAACTCTAAATCCAACATGGTTTGTAGTAGCTCTTTGAAACTTGACAAAATAAAGGACTTCTCAGTTTTGTCTCTATGGTTTGTTTCCTCTTCAAGTAGCCCTAGGCACAGACTGTGGAAAAGCACTTTCATTGAGAGGGATTGCCAACCTTCTATGAAATAACGGGTTTCCGAAATACCAGCAAATATTTTTTCACCCAATCTTGATGATACTTGGTGTTAATGATCAGTACACAAATCCCACTTGGCTCACCAAATTTTGTTCTTCTAGGTTGAAGCGTTCGTCTACAGTAGCAGTTTTTATATTTAGGTTTCCCTCTGTTCTCTCCTATATAGATAGATGAATTTGGAACTCTAAATCCAACATGGTTTGTAGTAGCTC
>NW_027511921.1:0-19694 GCF_048772815.1 Callospermophilus lateralis
CTTTAGGCTACATCAAGAGGAAACAAAGCTTAGAGATAGAACGTAGAACTAATGTATTGTGTCAAGTTTCAAGAAGCTAGCACAAACCGTGTTTGATATAGTTCGAACTGCATCTGTCAATATACGAGAAACAGAGTGAAACCTAAAAATTCAAACTGTTACTGCAAACGAATGCTTCAACCTAGGAGAACGAAACTTGGGCATCCATGTTTGATTGTTGTACTGCTCAATACTTGAAAGTATCATGAAGATCGGAAGCAAAAATTTATGTTGAGATTTCAGGAGAGTCTAGTGTTTTGGCCGCCTAACAACGCCTTTCATTGAATGTGTCATTCACCAGTATCTGCTTAAGGCTACATCAAGAGGAAACAAACCTTAGAGATAGAACGTAGAACTAATGTATTGTGTCAAGTTTCAAGAAGCTAGCACAAACCGTGTTTGATATAGTTCGAACTGCATCTGTCAATATACGAGAAAACAGAGTGAAACCTAAAAATTCAAACTGTTACTGCAAACGAATGCTTCAAAATAGGAGAACGAAACTTGGGCATCCAAGTTTGATTGGGGTACTGCTCATTACTTGAAAGTATCATGAAGGTCGGAAGCAAAAATTTATGTTGAGATTTCAGGAGACTCTAGTGTTTTAGCCGCCTAACAACGCCTTTCATTGAATGTGTCATTCACCAGTATGTGCTTAAGGCTACATCAAGAGGAAACAAAGCTTAGAGATAGAACGTAGAACTACTGTATTGTGTCAAGTTTCAAGAAGCTAGCACAAACCGTGTTTGATTTAGAGTTCTAACTGCATCTGTCAATATAGGAGAAAACAGAGTGAAACCTAAAAATTCAAACTGTTACTGCAAACGAATGCTTGAACGTAAAAGAATGAAACTTGAGCATCCAAGTGGGATTGGTGTACTGATCATTACTTGAAAGTATCATGAGGATTGGATGAAAAAATATATGTTCAGATTTCAGGAGACTCTAGTGTTTCGGAAGTTTGGCAACCCCTTCAATATGAGTGTTATTCGCCAGTCCCTGCTTTAGGCTACATCAAGAGGAAACAAACCTTAGAGATAGAACGTAGAACTAATGTATTGTGTCAAATTTCAAGAAGCTAGCACAAACCGTGTTTGATTTAGAGTTCTAACTGCATCTGTCAATATAGGAGAAAACAGAGTGAAACCTAAAAATTCAAACTGTTACTGCAAACGAATGCTTCAACGTAAAAGAACGAAACTTGAGCATCCAAGTGGGATTGGTGTACTGATCATTACTTGAAAGTATCATGACGATTGGATGAAAAAATGTATGTTGAGATTTAGGGAGACTCTAGTGTTTCGGAAGTTTGGCAACCCCTTCAATATGAGTGTTATTCGCCAGTCCCGGCTTTAGGCTACATCAAGAGGAAACCAACCTTAGAGATAGAACGTAGAACTAATGTATTGTGTCAAGTTTCAAGAAGCTATCAAAAACCGTGTTTGATTTAGAGTTCGAACGCATCTGTCAATATAGTAGAAAACAGAGTGAAACCTAAAAATTCAAACTGTTACTGCAAACGAATGCTTCAACCTAGGAGAACGAAACTTGGGCATCCAAGTTTGATTGGTGTACTGCTCATTACTTGAAAGTATCTTGAAGGTCGGAAGCAAAAACTTATGTTGAGATTTCAGGAGAGTCTAGTGTTTTGGCCGCCTAACAACGCCTTTCATTGAATGTGTCATTCACCAGTATCTGCTTAAGGCTACATCAAGAGGAAACAAACCTACGAGATAGAACGTAGAACTACTGTATTGTGTCAAGTTTCAAAGCTAGCACAAACCGTGTTTGATTTAGAGTTCTAACTGCATCTGTCAATATAGGAGAAAACAGAGTGAAACCTAAAAATTCAAAATGTTACTGCAAACGAATGCTTCAACGTAAAAGAACGAAACTTGAGCATCCAAGTGGGATTGGTGTACTGATCATTACTTGAAAGTATCTTGAAGTTTGGATGAAAAAATATATGTTGAGATTTCAGGACACTCTAGTGTTTTGGAAGTTTGGCAACCCCTTCAATATGAGTGTTATTCGCCAGTCCCTGCTTTAGGCTACATCAAGAGGAAACAAACCTTAGAGATAGAACGTAGAACTAATGTAATGTGTCAAGTTTCAAGAAGCTAGCACAAACCGTGTTTGATATAGTTCGAATTGCATCTGTCAATATACGAGAAAACAGAGTGAAACCTAAAAATTCAAACTGTTACTGCAAACGAATGCTTCAACCTAGGAGAACAAAACTTGGGCATCCAAGTTTGATTGGTGTACTGCTCATTACTTGAAAGTATCACGAAGTTCGGAAGCAAAAATTTATGTTAAGATTTCAGGAGACTCCAGTGTTTTGGCCGCCTAACAACGCCTTTCATTGAATGTGTCAATCACCAGTATCTGCTTAAGGCTACATCAAGAGGAAACCATCCTTAGAGATAGAACGTAGAACTACTGTATTGTGTCAAGTTTCAAGAAGGTAGCACAAACCGTGTTTGATTTAGAGTTCTAACTGCATCTGTCAATATAGGAGAAAACAGAGTGAAACCTAAAAATTCAAACTGTTACTGCAAACGAATGCTTCAACGTAAAAGAACGAAACTTGAGCATCCAAGTGGGATTGGTGTACTGATCATTACTTGAAAGTATCATGAAGATTGGATCAAAAAATATATGTTGAGATTTCAGGAGACTCTAGTGTTTTGGAAGTTTGGCAACTCTTTTCATTATGAGTGTTATTCGCCAGTCCCTGCTTTAGGCTACATCAAGAGGAAACAAACCTTAGAGATACAACGTAGAACTAATGTATTGTGTCAAGTTTCAATAAGCTAGCACAAACCGTGTTTGATATAGTTCGAACTGCATCTGTCAATATAGGAGAAACAGAGTGAAACCTAAAAATTCAAACTGTTACTGCAAACGAATGCTTCAACCTAGGAGAACGAAACTTGGGCATCCATGTTTGATTGTTGTACTGCTCATTAATTGAAAGTATCATGAAGGTCAGAAGCAAAAATTTATGTTGAGATTTCAGGAGAGTCTAGTGTTTTGGCAGCCTAACAACGCCTTTCATTGAATGTGTCATTCACCAGTATCTGCTTAAGGCTACATCAAGAGGAAACAAACCTTAGAGATAGAACGTAGAACTAATGTATTGTGTCAAGTTTAAAGAAGCTAGCACAAACCGTGTTTGATATAGTTCGAACTGCATCTGTCAATATAGGAGAAAACAGAGTGAAACCTAAAAATTCAAACTGTTACTGCAAACGAATGCTTCAACCTAGGAGAACGAAACTTGGGCATCCATGTTTGATTGTTGTACTGCTCATTACTTGAAAGTATCATGAAGGTCGGAAGCAAAAATTTATGTTGAGATTTCAGGAGAGTCTAGTGTTTTGGCAGCCTAACAACGCCTTTCATTGAATGTGTCATTCACCAGTATCTGCTTAAGGCTACATCAAGAGGAAACAAACCTTAGAGATAGAACGTAGAACTAATGTATTGTGTCAAGTTTCAAGAAGCTAGCACAAACCGTGTTTGATTTAGAGTTCTAAATACATCTGTCAATATAGGAGAAAACAGAGTGATACCTAAAAATTCAAACTGTTACTGCAAACGAATGCTTCAACGTAAAAGAACGAAACTTGAGCATCCAAGTGGGATTGGTGTACTGATCATTACTTGAAAGTATCATGAAGATTGGATGAAAAAATATATGTTGAGTTTTCAGGAGACTCTAGTGTTTTGGAAGTTTGGCAACTCCTTTCATTATGAGTGTTATTCGCCAGTCCCTGCTTTAGGCTACATCAAGAGGAAACAAACCTTAGAGATACAACGTAGAACTAATGTATTGTGTCAAGTTTCAATAAACTAGCACAAACCGTGTTTGATATAGTTCGAACTGCATCTGTCAATATACGAAAAAACAGAGTGAAACCTAAAAATTCAAACTGTTACTGCAAACGAATGCTTCAACATAGGAGAACGAAACTTGGGCATCCATGTTTGATTGGTGTAGTGCTCATTACTTGAAAGTATCATGAAGGTCGGAAGCAAAAATTTATGTTGAGATTTCAGGAGACTCTAGTGTTTTAGCCGCCTAACAACGCCTTTCATTGAATGTGTCATTCACCAGTATCTGCTTAAGGCTACATCAAGAGGAAACAAAGCTTAGAGATAGAAAGTAGAACTACTGTATTGTGTCAAGTTTCAAGAAGCTAGCACAAACAGTGTTTGATTTAGAGTTCTAACTGCATCTGTCAATATAGGAGAAAACAGAGTGAAACCTAAAAATTCAAACTGTTAGTGCAAACGAATGCTTCAACGTAAAAGAACGAAACTTGAGCATCCAAGTGGGATTGGTGTACTGATCATTACTTGAAAGTATCATGAAGATTGGATGAAAAAATATATGTTGAGATTTCAGGAGACTCTAGTGTTTCGGAAGTTTGGCAACTCCTTTCATTATGAGTGTTATTCGCCAGTCCCTGCTTTAGGCTACATCAAGAGGAAACAAAGCTTAGAGATAGAACGTAGAACTAATGTATTGTGTCAAGTTTCAAGAAGCTAGCACAAACCGTGTTTGATATAGTTCGAACTGCATCTGTCAATATACGAGAAACAGAGTGAAACCTAAAAATTCAAACTGTTACTGCAAACGAATGCTTCAACCTAGGAGAACGAAACTTGGGCATCCATGTTTGATTGTTGTACTGCTCATTACTTGAAAGTATCATGAAGGTCGGAAGCAAAAATTTATGTTGAGATTTCAGGAGAGTCTAGTGTTTTGTCAGCCTAACATCGCCTTTCATTGAATGTGTCATTCACCAGTATCTGCTTAAGGCTACATCAAGAGGAAACAAACTTTAGAGATAGAACGTAGAACTAATGTATTGTGTCAAGTTTCAAGAAGCTAGCACAAACCGTGTTTGATATAGTTCGAACTGCATCTGTCAATATACGAGAAAACAGAGTGAAACCTAAAAATTCAAACTGTTACTGCAAACGAATGCTTCAAAATAGGAGAACGAAACTTGGGCATCCAAGTTTGATTGGGGTACTGCTCATTACTTGAAAGTATCATGAAGGTCGGAAGCAAAAATTTATGTTGAGATTTCAGGAGACTCTAGTGTTTTAGCCGCCTAACAACGCCTTTCATTGAATGTGTCATTCACCAGTATGTGCTTAAGGCTACATCAAGAGGAAACAAAGCTTAGAGATAGAACGTAGAACTACTGTATTGTGTCAAGTTTCAAGAAGCTAGCACAAACCGTGTTTGATTTAGAGTTCTAACTGCATCTGTCAATATAGGAGAAAACAGAGTGAAACCTAAAAATTCAAACTGTTACTGCAAACGAATGCTTCAACGTAAAAGAACGAAACTTGAGCATCCAAGTGGGATTGGTGTACTGATCATTACTTGAATGTATCATGAAGATTGGATGAAAAAATATATGTTGAGATTTCAGGAGACTCTTGTGTTTTGGAAGTTTTGCAACTACTTTCATTATGAGTGTTATTCGCCAGTCCCTGCTTTAGGCTACATCAAGAGGAATCAAACCTTAGAGATAGAACGTAGAACTAATGTATTGTGTCAAGTTTCAAGAAGGTAGCACAAACCGTGTTTGATATAGTTCGAACTGCATCTGTCAATATAGGAGAAACAGAGTGAAACCTAAAAATTCAAACTGTTACTGCAAACGAATGCTTCAAACTAGGAGAACGAAACTTGGGCATCCATGTTTGATTGTTGTACTGCTCATTACTTGAAAGTATCATGAAGGTCGGAAGCAAAAATTTATGTTGAGATTTCAGGATAGTCTAGTGTTTTGGCAGCCAAAGAACGCCTTTCATTGAATGTGTCATTCACCAGTATCTGCTTAAGGCTACATCAAGAGGAAACAAACCTTAGAGATAGAACGTAGAACTACTGTATTGTGTCAAGTTTCAAGAAGCTAGCACAAACCGTGTTTGATTTAGAGTTCTAACTGCATCAGTCAATATAGGAGAAAACAGAGTGAAACCTAAAAATTCAAACTGTTACTGCAAACGAATGCTTGAACGTAAAAGATTGAAACTTGAGCATCCAAGTGGGATTGGTGTACTGATCATTACTTGAAAGTATCATGAAGATTGGATGAAAAAATATATGTTGAGATTTCAGGAGACTCTAGTGTTTTTGGAAGTTTGGCAAACCCTTCAATATGAGTGTTATTCGCCAGTCCCCGCTTTAGGCTACATCTAGAGGAAACAAACCTTAGAGATAGAACGTAGAACTAATGTATTGTGTCAAGTTTCAAGAAGCTAGCACAAACCGTGTTTGATTTAGAGTTCGAACGCATCTGTCAATATAGTAGAAAACAGAGTGAAACCTAAAATTCAAACTGTTACTGCAAACGAATGCTTCAACCTAGGAGAACGAAAGGTGGGAATCCAAGTTTGATTGGTGTACTGCTCATTACTTGAAAGTATCATGAAGGTCGGAAGCAAAAATTCATGTTGAGATTTCAGGAGACTCTAGTGTTTTGGCCGCCTAACAATGTTTTTCTTTGAATATGTCATTCACCAGTATCTGCTTAAGGCTACATAATGAGGAAACAAACCTTAGAGATAGAACGTAGAACTACTGTATTGTGTCAAGTTTCAAGAAGCTAGCACAATCCGCGTTTGATTTAGAGTTCTAACTGCATCTGTCAATATAGGAGAAAACAGAGTGAAACCTAAAACTTCAAACTGTTACTGCAAACGAATGCTTCAACGAAAAAGAACGAAACTTGAGCATCCAAGTGGGATTGGTGTGCTGATCATTACTTGAAAGTATCATGAAGATTGGATGAAAAACTATATGTTGAGATTTCAGGAGACTCTAGTGTTTTGGAAGTTTGGCAACCCCTTCAATATGAGTGTTATTCGCCAGTCCCTGCTTTAGGCTACATCAAGAGGAAACAAACCTTAGAGATAGAACGTAGAACTAATGTATTTTGTCAAGTTTCAAGAAGCTAGCACAAACCGTGTTTGATATAGTTCGAACTGCATCTGTCAATATAGGGAAAACAGAGTGAAACCTAAATATTCAAACTGTTACTGCAAACGAATGCTTCAACCTAGGAGAACGAAACTTGGGCATCCAAGTTTTATTGGTGTACTGCTCATTTCTTGAAAGTATCATGAAGGTCGGAAGCAAAAATTTATGTTGAGATTTCAGGAGACTCTAGTGTTTTGGCAGCCTAACAACGCCTTTCATTGAATGTGTCATTCACCAGTACCTGCTTAAGGATACATCAAGAGGAAACAAACCTTAGAGATAGAACGAAGAACTAATGTATTGTGTCACGTTTCAAGAAGCTAGCACAAACCGTGTTTGATTTAGAGTTCGAACGCATCTGTCAATATAGGAGAAAACAGAGTGAAACCTAAAAATTCAAACTGTTACTGCAACGAATGCTTCAACCTAGAAGAATGAAACTTGGGCATCGAAGTTTGATTCGTGTACTTCTCATTACTTCAAAGTATCATGAAGATTGGATGAAAAAATATATGTTGAGATTTCAGGAGACTCTAGTGTTTTGGAAGTTTGGCAACTGCTTTCATTGTAAGTGTTATTCGCCAGTCCCTGCTTTAGGCTACATCAAGAGGAAACAAACCTTAGAGATATAAAGTAGAACTAATGTATTGTGTCAAGTTTCAAGAAGCTAGCAGAAACCGTTTTTGATATAGTTCGAACTGCATCTGTCAATGTAGGAGAAAACAGAGTGAAAGCTAAAAATTAAAACTGTTACTGCAAACGAATGCTTCAACCTAGGAGAACGAAACTTGGGCATCCATGTTTGATTGTTGTACTGCTCATTAATTGAAAGTATCATGAAGGTCAGAAGCAAAAATTTATGTTGAGATTTCAGGAGAGTCTAGTGTTTTTGCAGCCTAACAACGCCTTTCATTGAATGTGTCATTCACCAGTATCTGCTTAAGGCTACATCAAGAGGAAACAAACCTTAGAGATAGAACGTAGAACTAATGTATTGTGTCAAGTTTCAAGAAGCTAGCACAAACCGTGTTTGATATAGTTCGAACTGCATCTGTCAATATAGGAGAAAACAGAGTGAAACCTAAAAATTCAAACTGTTACTGCAAACGAATGCTTCAACCTAGGAGAACGAAACTTGGGCATCCATGTTTGAATGTTGTACTGCTCATTTCTTGAAAGTATCATGAAGGTCGGAAGCAAAAATTTATGTTGAGATTTCAGGAGACTCTAGTGTTTTGGCAGCCTAACAACGCCTTTCATTGAATGTGTCATTCACCAGTACCTGCTTAAGGATACATCAAGAGGAAACAAACCTTAGAGATAGAACGTTGAACTAATGTATTGTGTCAAGTTTCAAGAAGCTAGCACAAACCGTGTTTGATTTAGAGTTCGAACGCATCTGTCAATATAGGAGAAAACAGAGTGAAACCTAAAAATTCAAACTGTTACTGCAAAAGAATGCTTCAACCTAGAAGAACGAAACGTGGGCATCCAAGTTTGATTGGTGTACTGCTCATTACTTGAAAGTATCATGAAGATTGGATGAAAAAATATATGTTGAGATTTCAGGAGACTCCAGTGTTCTGGAAGTTTGGCAACTCCTTTCATTATAAGTGTTATTCGCCAGTCCCTGCTTTATGCTACATCAAGAGGAAACAAACCTTAGAGATAGAACGTAGAACTAATGTATTTTGTCAAGTTTCAAGAAGCTAGCACAAACCGTGTTTGATATAGTTCGAACTGCATCTGTCAATATAGGAGAAAACAGAGTGAAAAGTAAAAATTCAAACTGTTACTGCAAACGAATGCTTCAACCTAGGAGAACGAAACTTGGGCATCCAAGTTTGATTGGTGTACTGCTCATTACTTGAAAGTATCGTGAAGGTCGGAAGCAAAAATTTATGTTGAGATTTCAGGAGAGTCTAGTGTTTTGGCCGCCTAACAACGCCTTTCATTGAATTTGTCATTCACCAGTATCTGCTTAAGACTACATCAAGAAGAAACAAACCTTAGAGATAGAACGTAGAACTACTGTATTGTGTCAAGTTTCAAGAAGCTAGCACAAACCGTGTTTGATTTAGAGTTCTAACTGCATCTGTCAATATAGGAGAAAACAGAGTGAAACCTAAAAATTCAAACTGTTACTGCCAACGAATGCTTCAACCTAGGAGAACGAAACTTGGGCATCCAAGTATGATTGGTGTACTGCTCATTACTTGAAAGTATCATGAAGGTCGGAAGCAAAAATTTATGTTGAGATTTCAGGAGAGTCTAGTGTTTTGGCCGCCTAACAACGCCTTTCATTGAATGTGTCATTCACCAGTATGTGCTTAAGGCTACATCAAGAGGAAACAAAGCTTAGAGATAGAACGTAGAACTACTGTATTGTGTCAAGTTTCAAGAAGCTAGCACAAACCGTGTTTGATTTAGAGTTCTAACTGCATCTGTCAATATAGGAGAAAACAGAGTGAAACCTAAAAATTCAAACTGTTACTGCAAACGAATGCTTCAACGTAAAAGAACGAAACTTGAGCATCCAAGTGGGATTGGTGTACTGATCATTACTTGAATGTATCATGAAGATTGGATGAAAAAATATATGTTGAGATTTCAGGAGACTCTTGTGTTTTGGAAGTTTTGCAACTACTTTCATTATGAGTGTTATTCGCCAGTCCCTGCTTTAGGCTACATCAAGAGGAATCAAACCTTAGAGATAGAACGTAGAACTAATGTATTGTGTCAAGTTTCAAGAAGGTAGCACAAACCGTGTTTGATATAGTTCGAACTGCATCTGTCAATATAGGAGAAGCAGAGTGAAACCTAAAAATTCTAACTGTTACTGCAAACGAATGCTTCAACGTCAAAGAATGAAACTTGAGCCTAAAAGTGGGAACGGTGTACTGATCATTACTTGAAAGTATCATGAAGATTGGATGACAAAATATATGTTGAGATTTCAGGAGACTCTAGTGTTTTGGAAGATTGGCAACTGCTTTCATTATAAGTGTTATTCGCCAGTCCCTGCTTTAGGCTACATCAAGAGGAAACAAACCTTAGAGATAGAACGTAGAACTAATGTATTTTGTCAAGTTTCAAGAAGCTAGCACAAACCGTGTTTGATATAGTTCGAACTGCATCTGTCAATATAGGAGAAAATAGAGTGAAACCTAAAAATTCTAACTGTTACTGCAAACGAATGCTTCAACCTAGAAGAACGAAACGTGGGCATCAAAGTTTGATTCGTGTACTGCTCATTACTTGAAAGTATCATGAAATTGGATGAAAAAAATATATGTTGAGATTTCAGGAGACTCTAGTGTTTTGGAAGTTTGGCAACTCCTTTCATTATAAGTGTTATTCGCCAGTCCCTGCTTTAGGCTACATCAAGAGGAAACAAACCTTAGAGATAGAACGTAGAACTAATGTATTGTGTCAAGTTTCAAGAAGCTAGCACAAACCGTGTTTGATATAGTTCGAACTGCATCTGTCAATATGGGAGAAAACAGAGTGAAACCTAGAAATTCAAACTGTTACTGCAAACGAATGCTTCAACCTAAGACAACGAAACGTGGGAATCCAAGTTTGATTGGTGTACTGCTCATTACTTGAAAGTATCATGAAGGTCGGAAGCAAAAATTTATGTTGAGATTTCAGGAGACTCTAGTGTTTTGGCAGCCTAACAACGCCTTTCATTGAATGTGTCATTCACCAGTACCTGCTTAAGGCTACATCAAGAGGAAACAAACCTTAGAGATAGAACGCAGAACTAATGTATTGTGTCAAGTTTCAAGAAGCTAGCACAAACTGTGTTTGATTTAGAGTTCGAACGCATCTGTCAATATAGGAGAAAACAGAGTGAAACCTAAAAATTCAAACTGTTACTGCAAACGAATGCTTCAACCTAGAAGAATGAAACGTGGGCATCCAAGTTTGATTAGTGTACTGCTCATTACTTGAAAGTATCATGAAGGTCGGAAGCAAAAATTTATGTTGAGATTTCAGGAGACTCTAGTGTTTTGGCCGCCTAACAACGCCGTTCATTGAATGTGTCATTCACCAGTATCTGCTTAAGGCTACATCAAGAGGAAACAAACCTTAGAGATAGAACGTAGAACTACTGTATTGTGTCAAGTTTCAAGAAGCTAGCACAAACCGTGTTTGATTTAGAGTTCTAACTGCATCTGTCAATATAGGAGAAAACAGAGTGAAACCTAAAACTTCAAACTGTTACTGCAATCGAATGCTTCAACGTAAAAGAACGAAACTTGAGCATCCAAGTGGGATTGGTGTACTGATCATTACTTGAAAGTATCATGAAGATTGGATGAAAAAATATATGTTGAGATTTCAGGAGACTCTAGTGTTTTGGAAGTTTGGCAACTCCTTTCATTATAAGTGTTATTCGCCAGTCCCTGCTTTAGGCTACATCAACAGGAAACAAACCTTAGAGATAGAACGTAGAACTAATGTATTTTGTCAAGTTTCAAGAAGCTAGCACAAACCGTGTTTGATATAGTTCGAACTGCATCTGTCAATATACGAGAAAACAGAGTGAAACCTAAAAATTCAAACTGTTACTGCAAACGAATGCTTCAACCTAGGAGAACGAAACTTGGGCATCCAAGTTTGATTGGTGTACTGCTCATTACTTGAAAGTATCATGAAGGTCGGAAGCAAAAATTTATGTTGAGATTTCAGGAGACTCTAGTGTTTTGGCAGCCTAACAACGCCTTTCATTGAATGTGTCATTCACCAGTATCTGCTTAAGGCTACATCAAGAGGAAACAAACCTTAGAAATAGAACTTAGAACTACTGTATTCTGTCAAGTTTCAAGAAGCTAGCACAAACCATGTTTGATTTAGAGTTCTAACTGCATCTGTCAATATAGGAGAAAACAGAGTGAAACCTAAAAATTCAAACTGTTACTGCCAACGAATGCTTCAACGTAAAAGAACGAAACTGGAGCATCCAAGTGGGATTGGTGTACTGATCATTAGTTAAAAGTATCATGAAGATTGGATGGAAAAATATATGTTGAGATTTCAGGAGACTCTAGTGTTTTGGAAGTTTGGCAACCCCTTCAATATGAGTGTTATTCGCGAGTCCCTGCTTTAGGCTACATCAGGAGGAAACAAAACTTAGAGAGAGAACATAGAACTATTGTATTGTGACAAGTTTCAAGAAGCTAGCAGAAACCGTGTTTGATATAGTTCAAACTGCATCTGTCAATATACGAGAAAACAGAGTGAAAGCTAAAAATTCAAACTGTTACTGCAAACGAATGCTTCAACCTAGGATAACGAAATTTGGGCATCCAAGTTTGATTGGTGTACTGCTCATTACTTGAAATTATCATGAAGGTCGGAAGCAAAAATTTATGTTGAGATTCAGGAGACTCTAGTGTTTTGGCCGCCTAACAACGCCTTTCATTGAATGTGTCATTCACCAGAATCTGCTTACGGCTACCTCAAGAGGAAACAAACCTTAGAGATAGAACGTAGAACTACTATATTGTGTCAAGTTTCAAGAAGCTAGCACAAACCGTGTTATATTTAGAGTTCTAACTGCATCTGTCAATATAGGAGAAAACAGAGTGAAACCTAAAAATTCACACTGTTACTCCAAACGAATGCTTCAACGTAAAAGAACGAAACTTGAGCATCTAAGTGGGATTGGTGTACTGATCATTACTTGAAAGTATCATGAAGATTGGATGAAAAAATATATGTTGAGATTTCAGGAGACTCTAGTGTTTTAGAAGCTTGGCAACCCCTTCAATATGAGTGTTATTCGCCAGTCCCTGCTTTAGGCTACATGAAGAGGAAACAAACCTTAGAGATAGAACGTAGAACTAATGTGTTGTGTCAAGTTTCAAGAAGCTAGCACAAACCGTGTTTGATTTAGAGTTCGAACGCCTCTGTCAATATAGTAGAAAACAGAGTGAAACCTAAAAATTCAAACTGTTAATGCAAACGAATGCTTCAAACTAGGAGAACGAAACTTGGGCATCCAAGTTTGATTGGTGTACTGCTCATTACTTGAAAGTATCATGAAGTTCGGAAGCAAAAATTTATGTTGAGATTTCAGGAGAGTCTAGTGTTTTGGCAGCCTAACAACGTCTTTCATTGAATGTGTCATTCACCAGTATCTGCTTAAGGCTACATCAAGAGGAAACAAACCTTATAGATAGAACGTAGAACTACTGTATTGTGTCAAGTTTCAAGAAGCTTGCACAAACCGTGTTTGATTTAGTTCGAACTGCATCTGTCAATATAGGAGAAAACAGAGTGAAACCTAAAAATTCACACTGTTACTCCAAACGAATGGTTCAACGTAAAAGAACGAAACTTGACTATCCAAGTGGGATTGGTGTACTGATCATTACTTGAAAGTATCATGAAGGTCGGAAGCAAAAATTTATGTTGAGATTTCAGGAGACTCTAGTGTTTTGGCCGCCTAACAACGCCTTTCATTGAATGTGTCACTCACCAGTATCTGCTTAAGGCTACATCAAGAGGAAACAAACCTTACAGATAGAACGTTGAACTACTGTATTGTGTCAAGTATCAAGAAGCTAGCACAAACCGTGTTTGATTTAGAGTTCTAACTGCATCTGTCAATATAGGAGAAAACAGAGTGAAACCTAAAAATTCAAACTGTTACTGCAAACGAATGCTTCAACGTAAAAGAACGAAACTTGAGCAACCAAGTGGGATTGGTGTACTGATCATTACTTGAAAGTATCATGAAGATTGGATGAAAAAATATATGTTGAGATTTCAGGAGACTCTAGTGTTTTGGAAGTTTGGCAACCCCTTCAATATGAGTGTTATTCGCCAGTCCGTGCTTTAGGCTACATCAAGAGGAAACAAACCTTAGAGATAGAACGTACAACTAATGTATTGTGTCAAGTTTCAAGAAGCTAGCACAAACCGTGTTTGATTTAGAGTTCGAAAGCATCTGTCAATATAGTAGAAAACAGAGTGAAACCTAAAAATTCAAACTGTTACTGCAAACGAATGCTTCAACCTAGGAGAACGAAAGTTGGGCATCCAAGTTTTATTGGTGTACTGCTCATTACTTGAAAGTATCATGAAGGTCGGAAGCAAAAATTTATGTTGAGATTTCAGGAGACTCTAGTGTTTTGGACGCCTAACTACGCCTTCCATTGAATGTGTCATTCACCAGTATCTGCTTAAGGCTACATCAAGAGGATACAAACCTTAGAGATAGAACGTAGAACTACTGTCTTGTGTCAAGTTTCAAGAAGCTAGCACAAACCGTGTTTGATTTAGAGTTCTAACTGCATCTGTCAATATAGGAGAAAACAGAGTGAAACCTAAAAATTCAAACTGTTACTGCAAACGAATGCTTCAACGTAAAAGGACGAAACTTGAGCATCCAAGTGGGATTGGTGTACTGATCATTACTTGAAAGTATCATGAAGATTGGATGAAAAAATATATGTTGAGATTTCAGGAGACTCTAGTGTTTTGGAAGTTTGGCAACCCCTTCAATATGAGTGTTATTCGCCAGTCCGTGCTTTAGGCTACATCAAGAGGAAACAAACCTTAGAGATAGAACGTACAACTAATGTATTGTGTCAAGTTTCAAGAAGCTAGCACAAACCGTGTTTGATTTAGAGTTCGAAAGCATCTGTCAATATAGTAGAAAACAGAGTGAAACCTAAAAATTCAAACTGTTACTGCAAACGAATGCTTCAACCTAGAAGAACGAAAGTTGGGCATCCAAGTTTGATTGGTGTACTGCTCATTACTTGAAAGTATCATGAAGGTCGGAAGCAAAAATTTATGTTGAGATTTCAGGAGACTCTAGTGTTTTGGACGCCTAACTACGCCTTCCATTGAATGTGTCATTCACCAGTATCTGCTTAAGGCTACATCAAGAGGATACAAACCTTAGAGATAGAACGTAGAACTACTGTCTTGTGTCAAGTTTCAAGAAGCTAGCACAAACCGTGTTTGATTTAGAGTTCTAACTGCATCTGTCAATATAGGAGAAAACAGAGTGAAACCTAAAAATTAAAACTGTTACTGCAAACGAATGCTTCAACGTAAAAGGACGAAACTTGAGCATCCAAGTGGGATTGGTGTACTGATCATTACTTGAAAGTATCATGAAGATTGGATGAAAAAATATATGTTGAGATTTCAGGAGACTCTAGTGTTTTGGATGTTTGGCAACCTTTTCAATATGAGTGTTATTCGCCAGTCCCTGCTTTAGGCTACATCAAGAGGAAACAAACCTTAGAGATAGAACGTAGACCTAATGTATTGTGTCAAGTTTCAAGAAGCTAGCACAAACCGTGTTTGATGTAGTTCGAACTGCATCTGTCAATATAGGAGAAAACAGAGTGAAACCTAAAAATTCAAACTGTTCCTGCAAACGAATGCTTCAACCTAGGAGAACGAAACTTGGGCATCCAAATTTGATTGGTGTACTGCTCATTACTTGAAAGTATCATGAAGGTCGGAAGCAAAAATTTATGTTGAGATTTCAGGAGAGTCTAGTGTTTTGGCAGCCTAACAACGCCTTTCATTGAATGTGTCATTCACCAGTATCTGCTGAAGGCTACATCAAGAGGAAACAAACCTTAGAGATAGAACGTAGAACTACTGTATTGTGTCAAGTTTCAAGAAGCTAGCACAAACCGTGTTTGATTTAGAGTTCTAACTGCATCTGTCAATATAGGAGAAAACAGAGTGAAACCTAAAAATTCAAACTGTTACTGCAAACGAATGCTTCAACGTAAAAGAACGAAACTTGAGCATGCAAGTGGGATTGGTGTACTGATCATTACTTGAAAGTATCATGAAGATTGGATGAAAAAATATATGTTGAGATTTCAGGAGACTCTAGTGTTTTGGATGTTTGGCAACCCCTTCAATATGAGTGTTATTCGCCAGTCCCTGCTTTAGGCTACATCAAGAGGAAACAAACCTTAGAGATAGAACGTAGAACTAATGTATTGTGTCAAGTTTCTAGAAGCTAGCACAAACCGTGTTTGATTTAGAGTTCGAACGCATCTGTCAATATAGGAGAAAACAGAGTGAAACCTAAAAATTCAAACTGTTACTGCAAACGAATGCTTCAACCTAGAAGAATGAAACGTGGGCATCCAAGTTTGATTAGTGTACTGCTCATTACTTGAAAGTATCATGAAGGTCGGAAGCAAAAATTTATGTTGAGATTTCAGGAGACTCTAGTGTTTTGGCCGCCTAACAACGCCGTTCATTGAATGTGTCATTCACCAGTATCTGCTTAAGGCTACATCAAGAGGAAACAAACCTTAGAGATAGAACGTAGAACTACTGTATTGTGTCAAGTTTCAAGAAGCTAGCACAAACCGTGTTTGATTTAGAGTTCTAACTGCATCTGTCAATATAGGAGAAAACAGAGTGAAACCTAAAACTTCAAACTGTTACTGCAATCGAATGCTTCAACGTAAAAGAACGAAACTTGAGCATCCAAGTGGGATTGGTGTACTGATCATTACTTGAAAGTATCATGAAGATTGGATGAAAAAATATATGTTGAGATTTCAGGAGACTCTAGTGTTTTGGAAGTTTGGCAACTCCTTTCATTATAAGTGTTATTCGCCAGTCCCTGCTTTAGGCTACATCAACAGGAAACAAACCTTAGAGATAGAACGTAGAACTAATGTATTTTGTCAAGTTTCAAGAAGCTAGCACAAACCGTGTTTGATATAGTTCGAACTGCATCTGTCAATATACGAGAAAACAGAGTGAAACCTAAAAATTCAAACTGTTACTGCAAATGAATGCTTCAACCTAGGAGAACGAAACTTGGGCATCCAAGTTTGATTGGTGTACTGCTCATTACTTGAAAGTATCATGAAGGTCGGAAGCAAAAATTTATGTTGAGATTTCAGGAGACTCTAGTGTTTTGGCAGCCTAACAACGCCTTTCATTGAATGTGTCATTCACCAGTATCTGCTTAAGGCTACATCAAGAGGAAACAAACCTTAGAAATAGAACTTAGAACTACTGTATTGTGTCAAGTTTCAAGAAGCTAGCACAAACCATGTTTGATTTAGAGTTCTAACTGCATCTGTCAATATAGGAGAAAACAGAGTGAAACCTAAAAATTCAAACTGTTACTGCCAACGAATGCTTCAACGTAAAAGAACGAAACTGGAGCATCCAAGTGGGATTGGTGTACTGATCATTAGTTAAAAGTATCATGAAGATTGGATGGAAAAATATATGTTGAGATTTCAGGAGACTCTAGTGTTTTGGAAGTTTGGCAACCCCTTCAATATGAGTGTTATTCGCGAGTCCCTGCTTTAGGCTACATCAGGAGGAAACAAAACTTAGAGAGAGAACATAGAACTAATGTATTGTGACAAGTTTCAAGAAGCTAGCAGAAACCGTGTTTGATATAGTTCAAACTGCATCTGTCAATATACGAGAAAACAGAGTGAAAGCTAAAAATTCAAACTGTTACTGCAAACGAATGCTTCAACCTAGGATAACGAAATTTGGGCATCCAAGTTTGATTGGTGTACTGCTCATTACTTGAAATTATCATGAAGGTCGGAAGCAAAAATTTATGTTGAGATTCAGGAGACTCTAGTGTTTTGGCCGCCTAACAACGCCTTTCATTGAATGTGTCATTCACCAGAATCTGCTTACGGCTACCTCAAGAGGAAACAAACCTTAGAGATAGAACGTAGAACTACTATATTGTGTCAAGTTTCAAGAAGCTAGCACAAACCGTGTTATATTTAGAGTTCTAACTGCATCTGTCAATATAGGAGAAAACAGAGTGAAACCTAAAAATTCACACTGTTACTCCAAACGAATGCTTCAACGTAAAAGAACGAAACTTGAGCATCTAAGTGGGATTGGTGTACTGATCATTACTTGAAAGTATCATGAAGATTGGATGAAAAAATATGTGTTGAGATTTCAGGAGACTCTAGTGTTTTAGAAGCTTGGCAACCCCTTCAATATGAGTGTTATTCGCCAGTCAATGCTTTAGGCTACATCAAGAGGAAACAAACCTTAGAGATAGAACGTAGAACTAATGTGTTGTGTCAAGTTTCAAGAAGCTAGCACAAACCGTGTTTGATTTAGAGTTCGAACGCCTCTGTCAATATAGTAGAAAACAGAGTGAAACCTAAAAATTCAAACTGTTAATGCAAACGAATGCCTTCAAACTAGGAGAAACGAAACTTGGGCATCCAAGTTTGATTGGTGTACTGCCTCATTACTTGAAATATCATGAAGTTCGGAAGCAAAAATTTATGTTGAGATTTCAGGAGAGTCTAGTGTTTTGGCAGCCTAACAACGTCTTTCATTGAATGTGTCATTCACCAGTATCTGCTTAAGGCTACATCAAGAGGAAACAAACCTTATAGATAGAACGTAGAACTACTGTATTGTGTCAAGTTTCAAGAAGCTAGCACAAACCGTGTTTGATTTAGTTCGAACTGCATCTGTCAATATAGGAGAAAACAGAGTGAAACCTAAAAATTCACACTGTTACTCCAAACGAATGGTTCAACGTAAAAGAACGAAACTTGACTATCCAAGTGGGGTTGGTGTACTGATCATTACTTGAAAGTATCATGAAGGTCGGAAGCAAAAATTTATGTTGAGATTTCAGGAGACTCTAGTGTTTTGGCCGCCTAACAACGCCTTTCATTGAATGTGTCACTCACCAGTATCTGCTTAAGGCTACATCAAGAGGAAACAAACCTTAGAGATAGAACGTTGAACTACTGTATTGTGTCAAGTATCAAGAAGCTAGCACAAACCGTGTTTGATTTAGAGTTCTAACTGCATCTGTCAATATAGGAGAAAACAGAGTGAAACCTAAAAATTCAAACTGTTACTGCAAACGAATGCTTCAACGTAAAAGAACGAAACTTGAGCAACCAAGTGGGATTGGTGTACTGATCATTACTTGAAAGTATCATGAAGATTGGATGAAAAAATATATGTTGAGATTTCAGGAGACTCTAGTGTTTTGGAAGTTTGGCAACCCCTTCAATATGAGTGTTATTCGCCAGTCCGTGCTTTAGGCTACATCAAGAGGAAACAAACCTTAGAGATAGAACGTACAACTAATGTATTGTGTCAAGTTTCAAGAAGCTAGCACAAACCGTGTTTGATTTAGAGTTCGAAAGCATCTGTCAATATAGTAGAAAACAGAGTGAAACCTAAAAATTCAAACTGTTACTGCAAACGAATGCTTCAACCTAGGAGAACGAAATTTGGGCATCCAAGTTTTATTGGTGTACTGCTCATTACTTGAAAGTATCATGAAGGTCGGAAGCAAAAATTTATGTTGAGATTTCAGGAGACTCTAGTGTTTTGGACGCCTAACTACGCCTTCCATTGAATGTGTCATTCACCAGTATCTGCTTAAGGCTACATCAAGAGGATACAAACCTTAGAGATAGAACGTAGAACTACTGTCTTGTGTCAAGTTTCAAGAAGCTAGCACAAACCGTGTTTGATTTAGAGTTCTAACTGCATCTGTCAATATAGGAGAAAACAGAGTGAAACCTAAAAATTCAAACTGTTACTGCAAACGAATGCTTCAACGTAAAAGGACGAAACTTGAGCATCCAAGTGGGATTGGTGTACTGAT
>NW_027511922.1:0-19679 GCF_048772815.1 Callospermophilus lateralis
GTAAAGTAGTTCTGCATTCTATTTTTATTTTTTGTGTCCTCTGGATGTAGACCTAAGCAGAGACTGACGAAAGACACATTCAATGAAAGGCGTTGTTAGGCTGCCAAAATACTGCAGTCTCCTAAAATCTCAACATATTTTTTTTCGACCTTCATGATAATTTCAAGTAATGAGCAGTACACCAATAAAACGTGGATGTTCAACTTTCGTTCTCCTAGGTTGAAGCATTCGTTTGCAGTAACAGTTTGAATTTTTAGTTTTCACTCTGTTTTCTCCTATATTGACAGATGCAGTTCGAACTCTAAATCAAACATGGTTTGTGCTAGCTTCTTGAAACTTGACACAATAAAGTAGTTCTACGTTCTATCTCTAAGGTTTGTTTCCTCTTGATGTAGCCTTAAGCAGAGACTGGCGAATAACACTTTCAATGAAAGGCGTTGTTAAGTTTCCAAAAAACTACCGTCTCCTGAAATCTCAACATATATATTTTCATCCAATCTTCATGATTCTTTCAAGTATTGATCAGTACACCAATCAAACGTGGATGCCCAAGTTTTGTTCTTCTAGGTTGTAGCATTCGTTTGCAGGAACAGTTAGAAATTATAGGTTTCACTCTGTTTTCTCCTATATTGACAGATGCAGTTAGAACTCTAAATCAAACACGGTTTGTGCTAGCTTCTTGAAACTTGACACAATAAAGTAGTTCTACGTTCTATCTCTAAGGTTTGTTTCCTCTTGTATCCTAAAGCTGGGACTGGCGAGTAACACTTATACTGAAAGGGGTTGCCAAACTTCCAACACACTAGAGTCTCCTGAAAACTCAACATATATTTTTTCATCCAATCTTCATGATACTTTAAAGTAATGATCAGTACACCAATCCCACTTGGATGCCAAAGTTTAGTTCTCCTAGATTGAAGCATTCTTTTGGAGTAACAGTTTGAATTTTTAGGTTTCACTCTGTTTTCTCCTATATTGACAAATGTAGTTCGAACTCTAAATCAAACATGGTTTGTGCTAGCTTCTTGAAACTAGAAACAGTTAAGTAGTTCTACATTCTATTTTTATTTTTTGTTTCCTCTGGATGTAGACCTAAGCAGAGACTGACGAAAGACACATTCAATGAGAGGCGTTGTTAGGCTGCCAAAATACTACAGTCTCCTGAAATCTCAACATATTTTTTTTCCGACCTTCATGATAATTTCAAGTAATCAGCAGTACACCAATAAAACGTGGATGTTCAAGTTTCGCTCTCCTAGCTTGAAGCATTCGTTTGCAGTAACAGTTTGAATTTTTTATTTTTCACTCTGTTTTCTCCTATATTGACAGATGCAGTTCGAACTCTAAATCAAACATGGTTTGTGCTAGCTTCTTGAAACTTGACACAATAAAGTAGTTCTACGTTCTATCTTTAAGGTTTGTTTCCTCTTGATGTAGCCTTAAGCAGAGACTGGCGAATAACACTTTCAATGAAAGGCGTTGTTAAGCTTCCAAAAAACTACCGTCTCCTGAAATCTCAACATATATTTTTTCATCCAATCTTCATGATTCTTTCAAGTATTGATCAGTACACCAATCAAACGTGGATGCCCAAGTTTTGTTCTTCTAGGTTGTAGCATTCGTTTGCAGGAACAGTTAGAAATTATAGGTTTCACTCTGTTTTCTCCTATATTGACAGATGCAGTTAGAACTCTAAATCAAACACGGTTTGTGCTAGCTTCTTGAAACTTGACACAATAAAGTAGTTCTACGTTCTATCTCTAAGGTTTGTTTCCTCTTGTATCCTAAAGCTGGGACTGGCGAATAACACTTATACTGAAAGGGGTTGCCAAACTTCCAACACACTAGAGTCTCCTGAAATCTCAACATATATTTTTTCATCCAATCTTCATGATACTTTCAAGTAATGATCAGTACACCAATCCCACTTGGATGTCAAAGTTTAGTTCTCCTAGATTGAAGCATTCTTTTGGAGTAACAGTTTGAATTTTTAGGTTTCACTCTGTTTTCTCCTATATTGACAAATGTAGTTCGAACTCTAAATCAAACACGGTTTGTGCTAGCTTCTTGAAACTTGAAACAGTTAAGTAGTTCTACATTCTATTTTTATTTTTTGCTTCCTCTGGATGTAGACCTAAGCAGAGACTGACGAAAGACACATTCACTGAGAGGCGTTGTTAGGCTGCCAAAATACTACAGTCTCCTGAAATCTCAACATATTTTTTTTCCGACCTTCATGATCATTTCAAGTAATGAGCAGTACACCAATAAAACGTGGATGTTCAAGTTTCGTTCTCCTAGCTTGAAGCATTCGTTTGCAGTAACAGTTTGAATTTTTACTTTTCACTCTGTTTTCTCCTATATTGACAGATGCAGTTCGAACTCTAAATCAAACATGGTTTGTGCTAGCTTCTTGAAACTTGACACAATAAAGTAGTTCTAGGTTCTATCTCTAAGGTTTGTTTCCTCTTGATGTAGCCTTAAGCAGAGACTGGCGAATAACACTTTCAATGAAAGGCGTTGTTAAGCTTCCGAAAAACTACCGTCTCCTGAAATCTCAACATATATCTTTTCATCCAATCTTCATGATTCTTTCAAGTATTGATCAGTACACCAATCAAACGTGGATGCCCAAGTTTTGTTCTTCTAGGTTGTAGCATTCGTTTGCAGGAACAGTTAGAAATTATAGGTTTCACTCTGTTTTCTCCTATATTGACAGATGCAGTTAGAACTCTAAATCAAACACGGTTTGTGCTAGCTTCTTGAAACTTGACACAATAAAGTAGTTCTACGTTCTATCTCTAAGGTTTGTTTCCTCTTGTATCCTAAAGCTGGGACTGGCGAATAACACTTATACTGAGAGGGGTTGCCAAACTTCCAACACACTAGAGTCTCCTGAAATCTCAACATATATTTTTTCATCCAATCTTCATGATACTTTCAAGTAATGATCAGTACACCAATCCCACTTGGATGCCAAAGTTTAGTTCTCCTAGATTGAAGCATTCTTTTGGAGTAACAGTTTGAATTTTTAGGTTTCACTCTGTTTTCTCCTATATTGACAAATGTAGTTCGAACTCTAAGTCAAACACGGTTTGTGCTAGCTTCTTGAAACTTGAAACAGTAAAGTAGTTCTACATTCTGTTTTTATTTTTTGTTTCCTCTGGATGTAGACCTAAGCAGAGACTGACGAAAGACACATTCAATGAAAGGCGTTGTTAGGCTGCCAAAATATCACAGTCTCCTGAAATCTCAACATATTTTTTTTCCGACCTTCATGATCATTTCAAGTAATGAGGAGTACACCAATAAAACGTGGATGTTCAAGTTTCGTTCTCCTAGGTTGAAGCATTCGTTTGCAGTAACAGTTTGAATTTTTAGTTTTCACTCTGTTTTCTCCTATATTGACAGATGCAGTTCGAACTCTAAATCAAACATGGTTTGTGCTAGCTTCTTGAAACTTGACACGATAAAGTAGTTCTACATTCTATCTCTAAGGTTTGTTTCCTCTTGATGTAGCCTTAAGCAGACACTGGCGAATAACACTTTCAATGAAAGGCGTTGTTAAGCTTCCAAAAATCTACCGTCTCCTGAAATCTCAACATATATCTTTTCATCCAATCTTCATGATTCTTTCAAGTATTGATCAGTACACCAATCAAACGTGGATGCCCAAGTTTTGTTCTTCTAGGTTGTAGCATTCGTTTGCAGGAACAGTTAGAAATTATAGGTTTCACTGTTTTCTCCTATATTGACAGATGCACTTAGAACTCTAAATCAAACACGGTTTGTGCTAGCTTCTTGAAACTTGACACAGTAAAGTAGTTCTACTTTCTATCTCTAAGGCTTGTTTCCTCTTGTATCCTAAAGCTGGGACTGGCGAATAACACTTATACTGAAAGGGGTTGCCAAACTTCCAACACACTAGAGTCTCCTGAAATCTCAACATATATTTTTTCATCCAATCTTCATGATACTTTCAAGTAATGATCAGTACACCAATCCCACTTGGATGCCAAAGTTTAGTTCTCCTAGATTGAAGCATTCTTTTGGAGTAACAGTTTGAATTTTTAGGTTTCACTCTGTTTTCTCCTATATTGACAAATGCAGTTCGAACTCTAAATCAAACACGGTTTGTGCTAGCTTCTTGAAACTTGAAACAGTAAAGTAGTTCTACATTCTATTTTTATTTTTTGGTTCCTCTGGATGTAGACCTAAGCAGAGACTGACGAAAGACACATTCAATGAAAGGCGTTGTTAGGCTGCCAAAATACTACAGTCTCCTGAAATCTCAACATATTTTTTTTCCGACCTTCATGATCATTTCAAGTAATGAGCAGTACGCCAATAAAACGTGGATGTTCAAGTTTCGTTCTCCTAGGTTGAAGCATTCGTTTGCAGTAACAGTTTGAATTTTTAGTTTTCACTCTGTTTTCTCCTATATTGACAGATGCAGTTCGAACTCTAAATCAAACATGGTTTGTGCTAGCTTCTTGAAACTTGACTCAATAAAGTAGTTCTAGGTTCTATCTCTAAGGTTTGTTTCCTCTTGATGTAGCCTTAAGCAGAGACTGGCGAATAACACTTTCAATGAAAGGCGTTGTTAAGCTTCCAAAAAACTACCGTATCCTGAAATCTAAACATATATTTTTTCATCCAATCTTCATGATTCCTTCAAGTATTGATCAGTACACCAATCAAACGTGGATGCCCAAGTTTTGTTCTTCTAGGTTGTAGCATTCGTTTGCAGGAACAGTTAGAAATTATAGGTTTCACTCTGTTTTCTCCTATATTGACAGATGCAGTTAGAACTGTAAATCAAACACCGTTTGTGCTAGCTTCTTGAAACTTGACACAATAAAGTAGTTCTACGTTCTATCTCTAAGGTTTGTTTCCTCTTGTATCCTAAAGCTGGGACTGGCGAATAACACTTATACTGAAAGGGGTTGCCAAACTTCCAACACACTAGAGTCTCCTGAAATCTCAACATATATTTTTTCATCCAATCTTCATGATACTTTCAAGTAATGATCAGTACACCAATCCCACTTGGATGCCAAAGTTTAGTTCTCCTAGATTGAAGCATTCTTTTGGAGTAACAGTTTGAATTTTTAGGTTTCACTCTGTTTTCTCCTATATTGACAGATGCAGTTCGAACTCTAAATCAAACATGGTTTGTGCTAGCTTCTTGAAACTTGACACAATAAAGTAGTTCTACGTTCTATCTCTAAGGTATGTTTCCTCTTGATGTAGCCTTAAGCAGAGACGGGCGAATAACACTTTCAATGAAAGGCGTTGTTAAGCTTTCAAAAAACTACCGTCTCCTGAAATCTCAACATATATTTTTTCATCCAATCATCATGATTCTTTCAAGTATTGATCAGTACACCAATCAAACGTGGATGCCCAAGTTTTGTTCTTCTAGGTTGTAGCATTCGTTTGCAGGAACAGTTAGAAATTATAGGTTTCACTCTGTTTTCTCCTATATTGACAGATGCAGTTAGAACTCTAAATCAAACACGGTTTGTGCTAGCTTCTTGAAACTTGACACAATAAAGTAGTTCTACGTTCTATCTCTAAGGTTTGTTTCCTCTTGTATCCTAAAGCTGGGACTGGCGAATAACACTTATACTGAAAGGGGTGGCCAAACTTCCAACATACTAGAGTCTCCTGAAATCTGAACATATATTTTTTCATCCAATCTTCATGATACTTTCAAGTAATGATCAGTACACCAATCCCACTTGGATGCCAAAGTTTAGTTCTCCTAGATTGAAGCATTCTTTTGGAGTAACAGTTTGAATTTTTAGGGTTCACTCTGTTTTCTCCTATATTGACAAATGTAGTTCAAACTCTAAATCAAACACGGTTTGTGCTAGCTTCTTGAAACTTGAAACAGTAAAGTAGTTCTACATTCTATTTTTATTTTTTGTTTCCTCTGGATGTAGACCTAAGCAGAGACTCACGAAAGACACATTCAATGAAAGGCGTTGTTAGGCTGCCAATATACCACAGTCTCCTGAAATCTCAACATATTTTTTTTCCGACCTTCATGATCATTTCAAGTAATGAGCAGTACACCAATAAAACGTGGATGTTCAAGTTTCGTTCTCCTAGGTTGAAGCATTCATTTGCAGTAACAGTTTGAATTTTTAGTTTTCACTCTGTTTTCTCCTATTTTGACAGATGCAGTTCGAACTCTAAATCAAACATGGTTTGTGCTAGCTTCTTGAAACTTGACACGATAAAGTAGTTCTACGTTCTATCTCTAAGGTTTGTTTCCTCTTGATGTAGCCTTAAGCAGACACTGGCGAATAACACTTTCAATGAAAGGCGTTGTTAAGCTTCCAAAAAACTACCGTCTCCTGAAATCTCAACATATATATTTTCATCCAATCTTCATGATTCTTTCAAGTATTGATCAGTACACCAATCAAACGTGGATACCCAAGTTTTGTTCTTCTAGGTTGTAGCATTCGTTTGCAGGAACAGTTAGAAATTATAGGTTTCACTCTGTTTTCTCCTATATTGACAGATGCAGTTAGAACTCTAAATCAAACATGGTTTGTGCTAGCTTCTTGAAACTTGACACGATAAAGTAGTTCCACATTCTGTCTCTAAGGTTTGTTTCCTCTTGATGTAGCCTTAAGCAGAGACTGGCGAATAACACTTTCAATGAAAGGCGTTGTTAAGCTTCCGAAAAACTACCGTCTCCTGAAATCTCAACATATATCTTTTCATCCAATCTTCATGATTCTTTCAAGTATTGATCAGTACACCAATCAAACGTGGATGCACAAGTTTTGTTCTTCTAGGTTGTAGCATTCGTTTGCAGGAACAGTTAGAAATTATAGGTTTCACTCTGTTTTCTCCTATATTGACAGATGCAGTTAGAACTCTAAATCAAACACGGTTTGTGCTAGCTTCTTGAAACTTGACACAATAAAGTAGTTCTACGTTCTATCTCTAAGGTTTGTTTCCTCTTGTATCCTAAAGCTGGGACTGGCGAATAACACTTATACTGAGAGGGGTTGCCAAACTTCCAACACACTAGAGTCTCCTGAAAACTCAACATATATTTTTTCATCCAATCTTCATGATACTTTCAAGTAATGATCAGTACACCAATCCCACTTGGATGCCAAAGTTTAGTTCTCCTAGATTGAAGCATTCTTTTGGAGTAACAGTTTGAATTTTTAGGTTTCACTCTGTTTTCTCCTATATTGACAAATGTAGTTCGAACTCTAAGTCAAACACCGTTTGTGCTAGCTTCTTGAAACTTGAAACAGTAAAGTAGTTCTACATTCTGTTTTTATTTTTTGTTTCCTCTGGATGTAGACCTAAGCAGAGACTGACGAAAGACACATTCAATGAAAGGCGTTGTTAGGCTGCCAAAATACCACAGTCTCCTGAAATCTCAACATATTTTTTTTCCGACCTTCATGATCATTTCAAGTAATGAGGAGTACACCAATAAAACGTGGATGTTCAAGTTTCGTTCTCCTAGGTTGAAGCATTCGTTTGCAGTAACAGTTTGAATTTTTAGTTTTCACTCTGTTTTCTCCTATATTGACAGATGCAGTTCGAACTCTAAATCAAACATGGTTTGTGCTAGCTTCTTGAAACTTGACACGATAAAGTAGTTCTACATTCTATCTCTAAGGTTTGTTTCCTCTTGATGTAGCCTTAAGCAGACACTGGCGAATAACACTTTCAATGAAAGGCGTTGTTAAGCTTCCAAAAAACTACCGTCTCCTGAAATCTCAACATATATCTTTTCATCCAATCTTCATGATTCTTTCAAGTATTGATCAGTACACCAATCAAACGTGGATACCCAAGTTTTGTTCTTCTAGGTTGTAGCATTCGTTTGCAGGAACAGTTAGAAATTATAGGTTTCACTCTGTTTTCTCCTATATTGACAGATGCAGTTAGAACTCTAAATCAAACATGGTTTGTGCTAGCTTCTTGAAACTTGACACGATAAAGTAGTTCCACATTCTGTCTCTAAGGTTTGTTTCCTCTTGATGTAGCCTTAAGCAGAGACTGGCGAATAACACTTTCAATGAAAGGCGTTGTTAAGCTTCCGAAAAACTACCGTCTCCTGAAATCTCAACATATATCTTTTCATCCAATCTTCATGATTCTTTCAAGTATTGATCAGTACACCAATCAAACGTGGATGCCCAAGTTTTGTTCTTCTAGGTTGTAGCATTCGTTTGCAGGAACAGTTAGAAATTATAGGTTTCACTCTGTTTTCTCCTATATTGACAGATGCAGTTAGAACTCTAAATCAAACACGGTTTGTGCTAGCTTCTTGAAACTTGACACAATAAAGTAGTTCTACGTTCTATCTCTAAGGTTTGTTTCCTCTTGTATCCTAAAGCTGGGACTGGCGAATAACACTTATACTGAGAGGGGTTGCCAAACTTCCAACACACTAGAGTCTCCTGAAAACTCAACATATATTTTTTCATCCAATCTTCATGATACTTTCAAGTAATGATCAGTACACCAATCCCACTTGGATGCCAAAGTTTAGTTCTCCTAGATTGAAGCATTCTTTTGGAGTAACAGTTTGAATTTTTAGGTTTCACTCTGTTTTCTCCTATATTGACAAATGTAGTTCGAACTCTAAGTCAAACACGGTTTGTGCTAGCTTCTTGAAACTTGAAACAGTAAAGTAGTTCTACATTCTGTTTTTATTTTTTGTTTCCTCTGGATGTAGACCTAAGCAGAGACTGACGAAAGACACATTCAATGAAAGGCGTTGTTAGGCTGCCAAAATACCACAGTCTCCTGAAATCTCAACATATTTTTTTTCCGACCTTCATGATCATTTCAAGTAATGAGGAGTACACCAATAAAACGTGGATGTTCAAGTTTCGTTCTCCTAGGTTGAAGCATTCGTTTGCAGTAACAGTTTGAATTTTTAGTTTTCACTCTGTTTTCTCCTATATTGACAGATGCAGTTCGAACTCTAAATCAAACATGGTTTGTGCTAGCTTCTTGAAACTTGACACGATAAAGTAGTTCTACATTCTATCTCTAAGGTTTGTTTCCTCTTGATGTAGCCTTAAGCAGACACTGGCGAATAACACTTTCAATGAAAGGCGTTGTTAAGCTTCCAAAAAACTACCGTCTCCTGAAATCTCAACATATATCTTTTCATCCAATCTTCATGATTCTTTCAAGTATTGATCAGTACACCAATCAAACGTGGATGCCCAAGTTTTGTTCTTCTAGGTTGTAGCATTCGTTTGCAGGAACAGTTAGAAATTATAGGTTTCACTCTGTTTTCTCCTATATTGACAGATGCACTTAGAACTCTAAATCAAACACTGTTTGTGCTAGCTTCTTGAAACTTGACACAGTAAAGTAGTTCTACTTTCTATCTCTAAGGCTTGTTTCCTCTTGTATCCTAAAGCTGGGACTGGCGAATAACACTTATACTGAAAGGGGTTGCCAAACTTCCAACACACTAGAGTCTCCTGAAATCTCAACATATATTTTTTCATCCAATCTTCATGATACTTTCAAGTAATGATCAGTACACCAATCCCACTTGGATGCCAAAGTTTAGTTCTCCCAGATTGAAGCATTCTTTTGGAGTAACAGTTTGAATTTTTAGGTTTCACTCTGTTTTCTCCTATATTGACAAATGTAGTTCGAACTCTAAATCAAACACGGTTTGTGCTAGCTTCTTGAAACTTGAAACAGTAAAGTAGTTCTACATTCTATTTTTATTTTTTGGTTCCTCTGGATGTAGACCTAAGCAGAGACTGACGAAAGACACATTCAATGAAAGGCGTTGTTAGGCTGCCAAAATACTACAGTCTCCTGAAATCTCAACATATTTTTTTTCCGACCTTCATGATCATTTCAAGTAATGAGCAGTACACCAATAAAACGTGGATGTTCAAGTTTCGTTCTCCTAGGTTGAAGCATTCGTTTGCAGTAACAGTTTGAATTTTTAGTTTTCACTCTGTTTTCTCCTATATTGACAGATGCAGTTCGAACTCTAAATCAAACATGGTTTGTGCTAGCTTCTTGAAACTTGACACAGTAAAGTAGTTCTAGGTTCTATCTCTAAGATTTGTTTCCTCTTGATGTAGCCTTAAGCAGAGACTGGCGAATAACACTTTCAATGAAAGGCGTTGTTAAGCTTCCAAAAAACTACCGTCTCCTGAAATCTAAACATATATTTTTTCATCCAATCTTCATGATTCCTTCAAGTATTGATCAGTACACCAATCAAACGTGGATGCCCAAGTTTTGTTCTTCTAGGTTGTAGCATTCGTTTGCAGGAACAGTTAGAAATTATAGGTTTCACTCTGTTTTCTCCTATATTGACAGATGCAGTTAGAACTCTAAATCAAACATGGTTTGTGCTAGCTTCTTGAAACTTGACACAATAAAGTAGTTCTACGTTCTATCTCTAAGGTTTGTTTCCTCTTGTATCCTAAAGCTGGGACTGGCGAATAACACTTATACTGAAAGGGGTTGCCAAACTTCCAACACACTAGAGTCTCCTGAAATCTCAACATATATTTTTTCATCCAATCGTCATGATACTTTCAAGTAATGATCAGTACACCAATCCCACTTGGATGCCAAAGTTTAGTTCTCCTAGATTGAAGCATTCTTTTGGAGTAACAGTTTGAATTTTTAGGTTTCACTCTGTTTTCTCCTATATTGACAGATGCAGTTCGAACTCTAAATCAAACATGGTTTGTGCTAGCTTCTTGAAACTTGACACAATAAAGTAGTTCTACGTTCTATCTCTAAGGTTTGTTTCCTCTTGATGTAGCCTTAAGCAGAGACGGGCGAATAACACTTTCAATGAAAGGCGTTGTTAAGCTTCCAAAAAACTACCGTCTCCTGAAATCTCAACATATATTTTTTCATCCAATCTTCATGATTCTTTCAAGTATTGATCAGTACACCAATCAAACGTGGATGCCCAAGTTTTGTTCTTCTAGGTTGTAGCATTCGTTTGCAGGAACAGTTAGAAATTATAGGTTTCACTCTGTTTTCTCCTATATTGACAGATGCAGTTAGAACTCTAAATCAAACACGGTTTGTGCTAGCTTCTTGAAACTTGACACAATAAAGTAGTTCTACGTTCTATCTCTAAGGTTTGTTTCCTCTTGTATCCTAAAGCTGGGACTGGCGAATAACACTTATACTGAAAGGGGTTGCCAAACTTCCAACACACTAGAGTCTCCTGAAATCTCAACATATATTTTTTCATCCAATCTTCATGATACTTTCAAGTAATGATCAGTACACCAATCCCACTTGGATGCCAAAGTTTAGTTCTCCTAGATTGAAGCATTCTTTTGGAGTAACAGTTTGAATTTTTAGGTTTCACTCTGTTTTCTCCTATATTGACAAATGTAGTTCGAACTCTAAATCAAACACGGTTTGTGCTAGCTTCTTGAAACTTGAAACAGTTAAGTAGTTCTACATTCTATTTTTATTTTTTGTTTCCTCTGGATGTAGACCTAAGCAGAGACTGACGAAAGACACATTCAATGAAAGGCGTTGTTAGGCTGCCAAAATACTACAGTCTCCTGAAATCTCAACATATTTTTTTTTCCGACCTTCATGATAATTTCATGTAATCAGCAGTACACCACTAAAACGTGGATGTTCAAGTTTCGTTCTCCTAGCTTGAAGCATTGGTTTGTAGTAACAGTTTGAATTTTTAGTTTTCACTCTGTTTTCTCCTATATTGACATATGGAGTTCGAACTCTAAATCAAACATGGTTTGTGCTAGCTTCTTGAAACTTGACACGATAAAGTAGTTCTCCATTCTATCTCTAAGGTTTGTTTCCTCTTGATGTAGCCTTAAGCAGAGACTGGCGAATAACACTTTCAATGAAAGGCGTTGTTAAGCTTCCGAAAAACTACCGTCTCCTGAAATCTCAACATATAACTTTTCATCCAATCACATGATTCTTTCAAGTATTGATCAGTACACCAATCAAACGTGGATGCCCAAGTTTTGATCTTCTAGGTTGTAGCATTCGTTTGCAGGAACAGTTAGAAATTATAGGTTTCACTCTGTTTTCTCCTATATTGACAAATGCAGTTAGAACTCTAAATCTAACACGGTTTGTGCTAGCTTCTTGAAACTTGACACAATAAAGTAGTTCTACGTTCTATCTCTAAGGTTTGTTTCCTCTTGTATCCTAAAGCTGGGACTGGCGAATAACACTTATACTGAAAGGGGTTGCCAAACTTCCAACACACTAGAGTCTCCCGAAATCTCAACATATATTTTTTCATCCAATCTTCATGATACTTTCAAGTAATGATTAGTACACCAATCCCACTTGGATGCCAAAGTTTAGTTCTCCTAGATTGAAGCATTCTTTTGGAGTAACAGTTTGAATTTTTAGGTTTCACTCTGTTTTCTCCTATATTGACAAATGTAGTTCGAACTCTAAATCAAACACGGTTTGTGCTAGCTTCTTGAAACTTGAAACAGTAAAGTAGTTCTACATTCTATTTTTTATTTTTTGTTTCCTCTGGATGTAGACCTAAGCAGAGACTCACGAAAGACACATTCAATGAAAGGCGTTGTTAGGCTGCCAAAATACCACAGGCTCCTGAAATCTCAACATATTTTTTTTCCGACCTTCATGATCATTTCAAGTAATGAGCAGTACATCAATAAAACGTGGATGTTCAAGTTTCGTTCTCCTAGGTTGAAGCATTCGTTTGCAGTAACAGTTTGAATTTTTAGTTTTCACTCTGTTTTCTCCTATATTGACAGATGCAGTTCGAACTCTAAATAAAACATGGTTTGTGCTAGCTTCTTGAAACTTGACACGATAAAGTAGTTCTACGTTCTATCTCTAATGTTTGTTTCCTCTTGATGTAGCCTTAAGCAGACACTGGCGAATAACACTTTCAATGAAAGGCGTTGTTAAGCTTCCGAAAAACTACCGTCTCCTGAAATCTCAACATATATCTTTTCATCCAATCTTCATGATTCTTTCAAGTATTGATCAGTACACCAATCAAACGTGGATGCCCAAGTTTTGTTCTTCTAGGTTGTAGCATTCGTTTGCAGGAACAGTTAGGAATTACAGGTTTCACACTGTTTTCTCCTATATTGACAGATGCAGTTAGAACTCTAAATCAAACACGGTTTGTGCTAGCTTCTTGAAACTTGACACAGTAAAGTAGTTCTACGTTCTATCTCTAAGGATTGTTTCCTCTTGTATCCTAAAGCTGGGACCTGCGAATAACACTTATACTGAAAGGGGTTGCCAAACTTCCAACACACTAGAGTCTCCTGAAATTTCAACATATATTTTTTCATCCAATCCTCATGATACTTTCAAGTAATGATCAGTACACCAATCCCACTTCGATGCCAAAGTTTAGTTCTCCTAGATTGAAGCATTCTTTTGGAGTAACAGTTTGAATTTTTAGGTTTCACTCTGTTTTCTCCTATACTGACAAATGTAGTTCGAACTCTAAATCAAACACGGTTTGTGCTAGCTTCTTGAAACTTGAAACAGTTAAGTAGTTCTACATTCTATTTTTATTTTTTGTTTCCTCTGGATGTAGACCTAAGCAGAGACTGACGAAAGACACATTCAATGAAAGGCGTTGTTAGGCTGCCAAAATACTACAGTCTCCTGAAATCTCAACATATTTTTTTTTCCGACCTTCATGATAATTTCATGTAATCAGCAGTACACCAATAAAACGTGGATGTTCAAGTTTCGTTCTCCTAGCTTGAAGCATTGGTTTGCAGTAACAGTTTGAATTTTTAGTATTCACTCTGTTTTCTCCTATATTGACAGATGGATTTCGAACTCTAAATCAAACATGGTTTGTGCTAGCTTCTTGAAACTTGACACAATAAAGTAGTTCTATGTTCTATCTCTAAGGTTTGTTTCCTCTTGATGTAGCCTTAAGCAGAGACTGGCGAATAACACTTTCAATGAAAGGCGTTGTTAAGCTTCCATAAAACTGCCGTCTGCTGAAATCTCAACATATATCTTTTCATCCAATCTTCATGATTCTTTCAAGTATTGATCAGTACACCAATCAAACTTGGATGCCCAAGTTTTGTTCTTCTAGGTTGTACCATTCGTTTGCAGGAACAGTTAGAAATAATACGTTTCACTCTGTTTTCTCCTATATTGACAGATGCAGTTAGAACTCTAAATCAAACACGGTTTGTGCTAGCTTCTTGAAACTTGACACAATAAAGTAGTTCTACGTTCTATCTCTAAGGTTTGTTTCCTCTTGTATCCTAAAGCTGGGACTGGCGAATAACACTTATACTGAAAGGGGTTGCCAAACTTCCAACACACTAGAGTCTCCTGAAATCTCAACATATATTTTTTCATCCAATCTTCATGATACTTTCAAGTAATGATCAGTACACCAATCCCACTTGGATGCCAAAGTTTAGTTCTCCTAGACTGAAGAATTCTTTTGGAATAACAGTTTGAATTTTTAGGTTTCACTCTGTTTTCTCCTATATTGACAAATGTAGTTCGAACTCTAAATCAAACACGGTTTGTGCTAGCTTCTTGAAACTTGAAACAGTAAAGTAGTTCTACATTCTATTTTTATTTTTTGTTTCCTCTGGATGTATACCTAAGCAGAGACTGACGAAAGACACATTCAATGAAAGGCGGTGTTAGGCTGCCACAATACTACAGTCTCCTGAAATCTCAACATATTTTTTTTCCGACCTTCATGATAATTTTAAGTAATGAGCAGTACACCAATATAACGTGGATGTTCAAGTTTCGTTCTCCTAGGTTGAAGCATTCGTTTGCAGTAACAGTTTGAATTTTTAGTTTTCACTCTGTTTTCTCCTATATTGACAGATGCAGTTCGAACTCTAAATCAAACATGGTTTGTGCTAGCTTCCTGAAACTTGACACAATAAAGTAGTTCTACGTTCTATCTCTAAGGTTTGTTTCCTCTTGATGTAGCCTTAAGCAGAGACTGGCGAATAACACTTTCAATGAAAGGCGTTGTTAAGCTTCCAAAAAACTACCGTCTCCTGAAATCTCAACATATATTTTTTCATCCAATCTATATGATTCTTTCAAGTATTGATCAGTACACCAATCAAACGTGGATGCCCAAGTTTTGTTCTTCTAGGTTGTAGCATTCGTTTGCAGGAACTGTTAGAAATTATAGGTTTCACTCTGTTTTCTCCTATATTGACAGATGCAGTTAGAACTCTAAATCAAACACGGTTTGTGCTAGCTTCTTGAAACTTGACACAATAAAGTAGTTCTACGTTCTATCTCTAAGGTTTGTTTCCTCATGTATCCTAAAGCTGGGACTGGCGAATAACACTTATACTGAAAGGGGTTGCCAAACTTCCAACACACTAGAGTCTCCTGAAATCTCAACATATATTTTTTCATCCAATCTTCATGATACTTTCAAGTAATGATCAGTACACCAATCCCACTTGGATGCCAAAGTTTAGTTCTCCTAGATTGAAGCATTCTTTTGGAGTAACAGTTTGAATTTTTAGGTTTCACTCTGTTTTCTCCTATATTGACAAATGTAGTTCGAACTCTAAATCAAACACGGTTTGTGCTAGCTTCTTGAAACTTGAAACAGTAAAGTAGTTCTACATTCTATTTTTATTCTTTGTTTCCTCTGGATGTAGACCTAAGCAGAGACTGACGAAAGACACATTCAATGAAAGGCGTTGTTAGGCTGCCAAAATACTACAGTCTCCCGAAATCTCAACATATTTTTTTTCCGACCTTCATGATAATTTCAAGTAATGAGCAGTACACCAATAAAACGTGGATGTTCAAGTTTCGTTCTCCTAGGTTGAAGCATTTGTTTGCAGTAACAGTTTGAATTTTTAGTTTTCACTCTGTTTTCTCCTATATTGACAGATGCAGTTTGAAGTCTAAATCAAACATGGTTTGTGCTAGCTTCTTGAAACTTGACACAATAAAGTAGTTCTACGTTCTATCTCTAAGGTTTGTTTCCTCTTGATGTAGCCTTAAGCAGAGACTGGCGAATAACACTTTCAATGAAAGGCGTTGTTAAGCTTCCAAAAACTACCGTCTCCTGAAATCTCAACATATATTTTTTCATCCAATCTTCATTATTCTTTCAAGTATTGATGAGTACACCAATCAAACGTGGATGCCCAAGTTTTGTTCTTCTAGGTTGTAGCATTCATTTGCAGGAACAGTTAGAAATTATAGGTTTCACTCTGTTTTCTCCTATATTGACAGATGCAGTTAGAACTCTAAATCAAACACGGTTTGTGCTAGATTCTTGAAACTTGACACAATAAAGTAGTTCTACGTTCTATCTCTAAGGTTTGTTTCCTCTTGTATCCTAAAGCTGGGACTGGCAAATAACACTTATACTGAAAGGGGTTGCCAAACTTCCAACACACTAGAGTCTCCTGAAATCTCAACATATATTTTTTCATCCAATCTTCATGATACTTTCAAGTAATGATCAGTACACCAATCCCACTTGGATGCCAAAGTTTAGTTCTCCTAGATTGAAGCATTCTTTTGGAGTAACAGTTTGAATTTTTAGGTTTCACTCTGTTTTCTCCTATATTGACAAATGTAGTTCGAACTCTAAATCAAACACGGTTTGTGCTAGCTTCTTGAAACTTGAAACAGTAAAGTAGTTCTACATTCTATTTTTATTCTTTGTTTCCTCTGGATGTAGACCTAAGCAGAGACTGACGAAAGACACATTCAATGAAAGGCGTTGTTAGGATGCCAAAATACTACAGTCTCCTGAAATCTCAACACATTTTTTTTTTCCGACCTTAATGATCATTGCATGTAATCAGCAGTACACCAATAAAACGTGGATGTTCAAGTTTCGTTCTCCTAGGTTGAAGCATTCGTTTGCAGTAACAGTTTGAATTTTTAGTTTTCACTCTGTTTTCTCCTATATTGACAGATGCAGTTCGAACTCTAAATCAAACATGGTTTGTGCTAGCTTCTTGAAACTTGACACAATAAAGTAGTTCTACGTTCTATCTCTAAGGTTTGTTTCCTCTTGATGTAGCCTTAAGCAGAGACTGGCGAATAACACTTTCAATGAAAGGCGTTGTTAAGCTTCCAAAAAACTACCGTCTCCTGAAATCTCAACATATATATTTTCATCCAATCTTCATGATTCTTTCAAGTATTGATCAGTACACCAATCAAACGTGGATGCCCAAGGTTTGTTCTTCTAGGTTGTAGCATTCGTTTGCAGGAACAGTTAGAAATTATAGGTTTCACTCTGTTTTCTCCTATATTGACAGATGCAGTTAGAACTCTAAATCAAACACGGTTTGTGCTAGCTTCTTGAAACTTGACACAATAAAGTAGTTCTACGTTCTATCTCTAAGGTTTGTTTCCTCTTGTATCCTAAAGCTGGGACTGGCGAATAACACTTATACTGAAAGGGGTTGCCAAACTTCCAACACACAGGAATCTCCTGAAATCTCAGCATATATTTTTTCATCCAATCTTCATGATACTTTCAATAATGATCAGTACACCAATCCCACTTGGATGCCAAAGTTTAGTTCTCCTAGATTGAAGCATTCTTTTGGAGTAACAGTTTGAATTTTTAGGTTTCACTCTGTTTTCTCCTATATTGACAAATATAGTTCGAACTCTAAATCAAACACGGTTTGTGCTAGCTTCTTGAAACTTGAAACAGTAAAGTAGTTCTACATTCTATTTTTATTTTTTGTTTCCTCTGGATGTAGACCTAAGCAGAGACTGACGAAAGACACATTCAATGAAAGGCGTTGTTAGGCTGCCAAAATACTACAGTCTCCTGAAATCTCTACATATTTTTTTTTCCGAACTTCATGATAATTTCAAGTAATGAGCAGTACACCAATAAAACGTGGATGTTCAAGTTTCGTTCTCCTAGGTTGAAGCATTCGTTTGCAGTAACAGCTTGAATTTTTAGTTTTCACTCTGTTTTCTCCTATATTGACAGATGCAGTTCGAACTCTAAATCAAACATGGTTTGTGCTAGCTTCCTGAAACTTGACACAATAAAGTAGTTCTACGTTCTATCTCTAAGGTTTGTTTCCTCTTGATGTAGCCTTAAGCAGAGACTGGCGAATAACACTTTCAATGAAAGGCGTTGTTAAGCTTCCAAAAAATGACCGTCTCCTGAAATCTCAACATATATTTTTTCATCCAATCTATATGATTCTTTCAAGTATTGATCAGTACACCAATCAAACGTGGATGCCCAAGGTTTGTTCTTCTAGGTTGTAGCATTCGTTTGCAGGAACTGTTAGAAATTATAGGTTTCACTCTGTTTTCTCCTATATTGACAGATGCAGTTAGAACTCTAAATCAAACACGGTTTGTGCTAGCTTCTTGAAACTTGACACAGTAAAGTAGTTCTACGTTCTATCTCTAAGGTTTGTTTCCTCTTGTATCCTAAAGCTGGGACTGGCGAATAACACTTATACTGAAAGGGGTTGCCAAACTTCCAACACTCAGCAGTCTCCTGAAATCTCAGCATATATTTTTTCATCCAATCTTCATGATACTTTCAAGTAATGATCATTACACCAATCCCACTTGGATGCAAAAGTTTAGTTCTCCTAGATTGAAGCATTCTTTTGGAGTAACAGTTTGAATTTTTAGGTTTCACTCTGTTTTCTCCTATATTGACAAATGTAGTTCGAACTCTAAATCAAACACGGTTTGTGCTAGCTTCTTGAAACTTGAAACAGTAAAGTAGTTCTACATTCTATTTTTATTCTTTGTTTCCTCTGGATGTAGACCTAAGCAGAGACTGACGAAAGACACATTCAATGAAAGGCGTTGTTAGGCTGCCAAAATACTACAGTCTCCCGAAATCTCAACATATTTTTTTTCCGACCTTCATGATAATTTCAAGTAATGAGCAGTACACCAATAAAACGTGGATGTTCAAGTTTCGTTCTTTTAGGTTGAAGCATTTGTTTGCAGTAACAGTTTGAATTTTTAGTTTTCACTCTGTTTTCTCCTATATTGACAGATGCAGTTTGAAGTCTAAATCAAACATGGTTTGTGCTAGCTTCTTGAAACTTGACACAATAAAGTAGTTCTACGTTCTATCTCTAAGGTTTGTTTCCTCTTGATGTAGCCTTAAGCAGAGACTGGCGAATAACACTTTCAATGAAAGGCGTTGTTAAGCTTCCAAAAAACTACCGTCTCCTGAAATCTCAACATATATTTTTTCATCCAATCTATATGATTCTTTCAAGTATTGATGAGTACACCAATCAAACGTGGATGCCCAAGTTTTGTTCTTCTAGGTTGTAGCATTCATTTGCAGGAACAGTTAGAAATTATAGGTTTCACTCTGTTTTCTCCTATATTGACAGATGCAGTTAGAACTCTAAATGAAACACGGTTTGTGCTAGCTTCTTGAAACTTGACACAATAAAGTAGTTCTACGTTCTATCTCTAAGGTTTGTTTCCTCTTGTATCCTAAAGCTGGGACTGGCGAATAACACTTATACTGAAAGGGGTTGCCAAACTTCCAACACACTAGAGTCTCCTGAAATCTCAACATATATTTTTTCATCCAATTTTCATGATACTTTCAAGTAATGATCAGTACACCAATCCACTTGGATGCCAAAGTTTAGTTCTCCTAGATTGAAGCATTCTTTTGGAGT
>NW_027511923.1:0-19660 GCF_048772815.1 Callospermophilus lateralis
GAAAAGAGCGCTTCAACCTAGAAGAATAAAAATTGGGCAGCCCAGTGGGATTAGTGAACTGATCATTACCACCAAGTATCATCAAGATTTGGTGAAAAAAGTTTGCTGAGTTTTCAGCAAACTAGTAGTTTTTTGGAAGCTTGGCAACCCCTTTCAAATGAAAGTGCTTTTCGCCAGTCTCTGCATGGGGTCCTTCAAGAGGAAACGAACCATAGAGATAGAACTTAGAACTACTTCATTTTTTCAAGTTTCAAGGAGCTAGCACAAACCGTGGTTGATTCAGAGTTTCAAACACATGTATCTATATAGCAGAAAACAGAGTGAAACCTAAAAATTCAAAGTGTTACTGGAAACGAAAGCTTGAACCTAGAAGAGTGAAAATTGGGCAGCCAAGTGGGCTTAGTGAACTGATCATTACCACCAACTATCATCAAGATTTGGTGAAAAAATATTTGCTGAGATTTCAGCAAATTAGTAGTTTTTTGGATGCTTGGCAACCCCTTTCAAACGAGAGTGTTTTTTGCCAGTCTCTGCATGGGGTACTTCAAGAGGAAACAAACCATAGAGATAGAACTTAGAATACTTCATTTGGTCAAGTTTCAAGGAGCTAGCACAAACCGTGTTTGATTTAGAATTCCAAACACAGCTATCTATGTAGGAGAAAACAGAGTGAAAACTAAAAATTCAAAGTGTTACTGGAAAGGAATCCTTTAACCTAGAAGAATAAAAATTGGGCAGCAGTGGGATTAGTGAACTGATCATTACCACCAAGTATCATCAAGATTTGGTGAAAAAATGTTTGCTGAGATTTCTGCAAACTAGTAGTTTTTTGGAAGCTTGGCAACCCCTTTCAAACGAAAGTGTTTTTCGCCAGTCTCTGCATGGGGTACTTGAAGAGGAAACAAACCATAGAGATAGAACTTAGAACTACTTCATTTGGTCAAGTTTCAAGGAGCTTGCACAAACCGTGTTTAATTTAGAGTTTCAAACACATCTCTCTATATATCAGAAAATAGAGTGAAACCTAAAAATTCAAAGTGTTTGTGAAAACGAACGCTTGAACCTAGAAGAATGAAAATTGGGCAGCCAAGTGGGCTTAGTGAACTGATCAATACCACAAAGTATCATCAAGATTTGGTGAAAAAATGTTTGCTGAGATTTCAGCAAACTAGTAGTTTTTTGGAAGCTTGGCAACCCCTTTCAAACGAAAGTGTTTTTCGCCAGTCGCTGCATGGGGTACATCAAGAGGAAACAAACCATAGAGATAGAACTTAGAAGTACTTCATTATGTCAAGTTTCAAGGAGCTAGCACAAACCGTGTTTGATTTAGAGTTTCAAACACATCTATCTATATAGCAGAAAACAGAGTGAAACCTAAAAATTCAAAGTGTTACTGGAATCGAACGGTTGAACCTAGAAGAGTGAAATTTGGAGAGCCAAGTGGGCTTAGTGAACTGATCATTACCACCAAGTATCATCAAGATTTGGTGAAAAAATGTTTGCTGATATTTCAGAAAACTAGTAGTTTTTTGGAAGCTTGGCAACCCCTTTCAAATGAAAGTGCTTTTCGCCAGTCTCTGCATGGGGTCCTTCAAGAGGAAACAAACCATAGAGATCGAAATTAGAACTACTTCATTTTGTCAAGTTTCAAGGAGCTAGCACAAACCGTGTTTGATTTAGAGTTTCAAACACATCTATCTATATAGCACAAAACACAGTGAAACCTAAAAATTCAAAGTGTTACTGGAAACGAACGGTTGAACCTAGAAGAGTGAAAATTGGGCAGCCAAGTTGGATTAGTGAACTGATCATTACGACCAAGCATCATCAAGATTTGGTGAAAAAATTTTTGATGAGATTTCAGCAAACTAGTAGTTTTTTGGAAGCTTGGCAACCCCTTTCAAACGAAAGTGTTTTTCGCCAGTCTCTGCATGCGGTACTTCAAGAGGAAACAAACCATACAGATAGAACTTAGAACTACTTCATTTGGTCAAGTTTCAAGGAGCTACCACAAACCGTGTTTGATTTAGAATTCCAAACACAGCTATCTATGTAGGAGAAAAGAGAGTGAAATCTAAAAATCAAACAGTTACTGGAAACGAATGCTTCAACCTAGAAGAATAAAAATTGGGCAGCCAATTGGGATTAGTGAACTGATCATTACCACCAAGTATCATCAAGATTTGGTGAAAAAATGTTTGCTGAGATTTCAGCAAACTAGTAGTTTTTTGGAAGCTTGGCAACCCCTTTCAAACGAAAGTGTTTTTCGCCAGTCTCTGCATGGGGTACTTCAAGAGGAAACAAACCAAAGAGATAGAACTTAGAACTACTTCATTTGGTCAAGTTTCAAGGAGCTAGCACAAACCGTGTTTGATTTAGAATTCCAAACACAGCTATCTATGTAGGAGAAAACAGAGTGAAACCTAAAATTTCAAAGTGTTACTGGAAACGAATCCTTTAACCTAGAAGAGTAAAAATTGGGCAGCAGTGGGATTAGTGAACTGGTCATTACCACCAAGTATCATCAAGATTTGGTGAAAAAATGTTTGCTGAGATTTCTGCAAACTAGTAGTATTTTTAAGCTTGGCAACCCCTTTCAAACGAAAGTGTTTTTCACCAGTCTCTGCATGGGGTAATTCAAGAGGAAACAAACCGTAGAGATAGAACTTAGAAGTACTTCATTTGGTCAAGTTTCATTCTGCTAGCACAAACCGTGTTTGATTTAGAATTCCAAACACAGCTATCTATGTAGGAGAAAACAGAGTGAAACCTAAAAATTCGAACTGTTACTGGAAAAGAGCGCTTCAACCTAGAAGAATAAAAACTGGGGAGCCCAGTGGGATTAGTGAACTGATCAATACCACCAAGTATCATCAAGATTTGGTGAAAAAATGTTTGCTGAGTTTTCAGCAAACTAGTAGTTTTTTGGAAGCTTGGCAACCCCTTTCAAATGAAAGTGCTTTTCGCCAGTCTCTGCATGGGGTCCTTCAAGAGGAAACAAACCATAGAGATAGAACTTAGAACTACTTCATTTTTTCAAGTTTCAAGGAGCTAGCACAAAACGTGTTTGATTTAGAATTAAAACACAGCTATGTATGTAGTAGAAAACAGAGTGAAACCTAAAAATTCAAACTGTTAATGGAAACGAATGCTTTAACCTAGAAGAATGAAAATTGGGCAGCCAAGTGGGATTAGTGAACTGATCATTACCACCAAGTATCATCAAGATTTGGTGAAAAAATGTTTGCTGAGATTTCTGCAATCTAGTAGTTTTTTGGAAGCTTGGCAACCCCTTTCAAACGAAAGTGTTTTTCGCCAGTCTCTGCATGGGGTAGTTCAAGAGGGAACAATCCATACAGATAGAACTTAGAACTACTTCATTTGGTCAAGTTTCAAGGAGCTAGCGCAAACCGTGTTTGATGTAGAGTTTCAAACACATCTATCTATATAGCAGAAAACAGAGTGAAACCTAAAAATTCAAAGTGTTAGTGGAAACGAAAGCTTGAACCTAAAAGAGTGAAAATTGGGCAGCCAAGTGGGCTTAGTGAACTGATCATTACCGCCAAGTATCATCAAGATTTTTTGAAAAAATGTTTGCTGAGATTTCAGCAAACTAGTAGTTTTTTGGAAGCTTGGCAACCCCTTTCAAACGAAAGTGTTTTTCGCGAGTCTCTACATGGGGTACTTCAAGAGGAAACAAACCATACAGATAGAACATAGAACTACTTCATTTGGTCAAGTTTCAAGGAGCTAGCACAAACCGTGTTTGATTTAGAATTCCAAACACAGCTATCTATGTAGGAGAAAACAGAGTGAAACCTAAAAATTCAAAATGTTACTGGAAATGAATACTTCAACCTAGAAGAATAAAAATTGGGCAGCCAATTGGGATTAGTGAACTGATCATTACCACCAAGTATCATCAAGATTTGGTGAAAAAATGTTTGCTGAGATTTCAGCAAACTAGTAGTTTTTTGGATGCTTGGCAATCCCTTTCAAACGAGAGTGTTTTTCGCCAGTCTCTGCATGGGGTACTTCTAGAGGAAACAAACCAAAGAGATAGAAATTAGAACTACTTCATTTGGTCAAGTTTCATTCTGCTAGCACAAACCGTGTTTGATTTAGAATTCCAAACACAGCTATCTATGGAGGAGAAAACAGAGTGAAACCTAAAAATTCAAACTGTTACTGGAAAAGAGCGCTTCAACCTAGAAGAATAAAAATTGGGCAGCCCAGTGGGATTAGTGAACTGATCATTACCACCAAGTATCATCAAGATTTGGTGAAAAAATGTTTGCTGATATTTCAGAAAACTAGTAGTTTTTTGGAAGCTTGGCAACCCCTTTCAAACGAAAGTGTTTTTCGCGAGTCTCTACATGGGGTACTTCAAGAGGAAACAAACCATACAGATAGAACTTAGAACTACTTCATTTGGTCAAGTTTCAAGGAGCTGGCACAAACCGTGTTTGATTTAGATTTCAAAACACAGCTATCTATGTAGGAGAAAACAGAGTGAAACCTAAAAATTCAAAATGTTACTGGAAATGAATACTTCAACCTAGAAGAATAAAAATTGGGCAGCCAATTGGGATTAGTGAACTGATCATTACCACCAAGTATCATCAAGATTTGGTGAAAAAATGTTTGCTGAGATTTCAGCAAATTAGTAGTTTTTTGGAAGCTTGGCCACCCCTTTCAAACGAAAGTGTTTTTCGCCAGTCTCTGCATGGGGTACTTCAAGAGGAAACAAACCAAAAAGATAGAACTTAGATCTACTTCATTTGGTCAAGTTTCAAGGAGCTAGCACAAACCGTGTTTGATTTAGAATTCCAAACACAGCTATCTATGTAGGAGAAAACAGAGTGAAACCTAAAAATTCAAAGTGTTACTGGAAACGAATCCTTTAACCTAGAAGAATAAAAATTGGGCAGCAGTGGGATTAGTGAACTGATCATTACCACCAAGTATCATCAAGATTTGGTGAAAAAATGTTTGCTGGGATTTCTTCAAACTAGTAGTTTTTTGGAAGCTTGGCAACCCCTTTCAAACGAAAGTGTTTTTCACCAGTCTCTGCAAGGGGTACTTCAAGAGGAAACAAACCTTAGTGATAGAACTTAGATCTACTTCATTTGGTCAAGTTTCATTCTGCTAGCACAAACCGTGTTTGATTTAGAATTCCAAACACAGCTATCTATGTAGGAGAAAACAGAGTGAAACCTAAAATTCAAACTGTTACTGGAAAAGAGCGCTTCAACCTAGAAGAATAAAAATTGGGCAGCCCAGTGGGATTAGTGAACTGATCATTACAACCAAGTATCATCAAGATTTGGTGAAAAAATGTTTGCTGATATTTCAGAAAACTAGTAGTTTTTTGGAAGCTTGGCAACCCCTTTCAAATGAAAGTGCTTTTCGCCAGTCTCTGCATGGGGTCCTTCAAGAGGAAACAAACCATAGAGATCGAAATTAGAACTACTTCATTTTGTCAAGTTTCAAGGAGCTAGCACAAACCGTGTTTGATTTAGAGTTTCAAACACATCTATCTATATAGCACAAAACACAGTGAAACCTAAAAATTCAAAGTGTTACTGGAAACGAACGCTTGAACCTAGAAGAGTGAAAATGGGGCAGCCAAGTGGGATTAGTGAACTGATCATTACGACCAAGCATCATCAAGATTTGGTGAAAAAATGTTTGCTGAGATTTCAGCAAACTAGTAGTTTTTTGGAAGCTTGGCAACCCCTTTCAAACGAAAGTGTTTTTCGCCAGTCTCTGCATGCGGTACTTCAAGAGTAAACAAACCATACAGATAGAACTTAGAACTACTTCATTTGGTCAAGTTTCAAGGAGCTACCACAAACCGTGTTTGATTTAGAATTCCAAACACAGCTATCTATGTAGGAGAAAAGAGAGTGAAATCTAAAAATTCAAACAGTTACTGGAAACGAATGCTTCAACCTAGAAGAATAAAAATTGGGCAGCAGTGGGATTAGTGAACTGATCATTACCACCAAGTATCATCAAGATTTGGTGAAAAAATGTTTGCTGAGATTTCTGCAAACTAGTAGTATTTTGGAAGCTTGGCAACCCCTTTCAAACGAAAGTATTTTTCACCAGTCTCTGCATGGGGTAATTCAAGAGGAAACAAACCGTAGAGATAGAACTTAGAAGTACTTCATTTGGTCAAGTTTCATTCTGCTAGCACAAACCGTGTTTGATTTAGAATTCCAAACACATCTATCTATGTAGGAGAAAACAGAGTGAAACCTAAAATTTCAAACTGTTACTGGAAAAGAGCGCTTTAACCTAGAAGAATAAAAACTGGGGAGCCCAGTGGGATTAGTGAACTGATCATTACCACCAAGTATCATCAAGATTTGGTGAAAAAATGTTTGCTGAGTTTTAAGCAAAATAGTAGTTTTTTGGAAGCTTGGCAACCCCTTTCAAATGAAAGTGCTTTTCGCCAGTCTCTGCATGGGGTCCTTCAAGAGGAAACAAACCATAGAGATAGAACTTAGAACTACTTCATTTTTTCAAGTTTCAAGGAGCTAGCACAAACCGTGTTTGATTTAGAATTCCAAACACAGCTATGTATGTAGTAGAAAACAGAGTGAAACCTAAAAATTCAAACTGTTACTGGAAACGAATGCTTTAACCTAGAAGAATGAAAATTGGGCAGCCAAGTGGGATTAGTGAACTGATCATTACCACCAAGTATCATCAAGATTTTTTGAAAAAATGTTTGCTGAGATTTCAGCAAACTAGTAGTTTTTTGGAAGCTTAGCAACCCCTTTCAAACGAAAGTGTTTTTCGCCAGTCTCTACATGGGGTACTTCAAGAGGAAACAAACCATACAGATAGAACTTAGAACTACTTCATTTGGTCAAGTTTCAAGGAGCTAGCACAAACCGTGTTTAATTTAGAGTTTCAAACACATCTCTCTATATATTAGAAAACAGAGTGAAACCTAAAAATTCAAAGTGTTAGTGAAAACGAACGCTTGAACCTAGAAGAATGAAAATTGGGCAGCCAAGTGGGCTTAGTGAACTGATCAATACCACAAAGTATCATCAAGATTTGGTGAAAAAATGTTTGCTGAGATTTCAGCAAACTAGTAGTTTTTTGGAAGCTTGGCAACCCCTTTCAAAAGAAAGTGTTTTTCGCCAGTCTCTGCATGGGGTACTTCAAGAGGAAACAAACCATAGAGATAGAACTTAGAAGTACTTCATTAGGTGAAGTTTCAAGGAGCTAGCACAAACCGTGTTTGATTTAGAGTTTCAAACACATCTATCTTTATAGCAGAAAACAGAGTGAAACCTAAAAATTCAAAGTGTTACTGGAATCGAACGGTTTAACCTAGAAGAGTGAAAATTGGAGAGCCAAGTGGGCTTAGTGAACTGATCATTACCACCAAGTATCATCAAGATTTGGTGAAAAAATGTTTGCTGATATTTCAGAAAACTAGTAGTTTTTTGGAAGCTTGGCAACCCCTTTCAAATGAAAGTGCTTTTGGCCAGTCTCTGCATGGGGTCCTTCAAGAGGAAACAAACCATAGAGATCGAACTTAGAACTACTTCATTTTGTCATGTTTCAAGGAGCTAGCACAAACCGTGTTTGATTTAGAGTTTCAAACACATCTATCTCTATAGCACAAAACACAGTGAAACCTAAAAATTCAAAGTGTTACTGGAAACGAACGCTTGAACCTAGAAGAGTGAAAATTGGGCAGCCAAGTGGGATTAGTGAACTGATCATTACGACCACGCATCATCAAGATTTGGTGAAAAAATGTTTGCTGAGATTTCAGCAAACTAGTAGTTTTTTGGAAGCTTGGCAACCCCTTTCAAACGAAAGTGTTTTTCGCCAGTCTCTGCATGGGGTACTTCAAGAGGAAACAAACCAAAGAGATAGAACTTAGAACTACTTCATTTGGTTAAGTTTCAAGGAGCTAGCACAAACCGTGTTTGATTTAGAATTCCAAACACAGGTATCTATGTAGGAGAAAACAGAGTGAAACCTAAAAATTCAAAGTGTTACTGGCAACGAATCCTTTAACTTAGAAGAATAAAAATTTGGCAGCAGTGGGATTAGTGAACTGATCATTACCACCAAGTATCATCAAGATTTGGTGAAAAAATATTTGCTGAGATTTCTGCAAACTAGTAGTATTTTGGAAGCTTGGCAACGCCTTTCAAACGAAAGTGTTTTTCACCAGTCTCTGCATGGGGTACTTCAAGAGGAAACAAACCGTAGAGATAGAACTTAGAACTACTTCATTTGGTCAAGTTTCATTCTGCTAGCACAAACCGTGTTTGATTTAGAATTCCAAACACAGCTATCTATGTAGGAGAAAACAGAGTGAAACCTAAAAATTCAAACTGTTACTGGAAACGAATGCTTCAACCTAGAAGAATAAAAATTGGGCAGCCAAGTGGGATTAGGAAACTGATCATTACCACCAAGTATCATCAAGATTTGGTGAAAAAATTTTTGCTGAGATTTCAGCAAACTAGTAGTTTTTTGGAAGCTTGGCAACCCCTTTCAAACGAAAGAGCTTTTCGCCAGTCTCTGCATGGGGTACCTCAAGAGGAAACAAACCATAGAGATAGAACTTAGAAGAACTTCATTTGGGCAAGTTTCAAGGAGCTAGCACAAACCGTGTTTGATTTAGAGTTTCAAACACATCTATCTATATAGCAGAAAACAGAGTGAATCCTAAAAATTCAAAGTGTTACTGGAAACGAACGCTTGAACATAGAAGAGTGAAAATTGGGCAGCCAAGTGTGCTTAGTGAACTGATCATTACCACCAAGTATCATCAAGATTTGGTGAAAAAATGTTTGGTGAGATTTCAGAAAACTAGTAGTTTTTTGGAAGCTTGGCAACCCCTTTTAAATGAAAGTGCTTGTCGCCAGTCTCTGCATGGGGTCCTTCAAGAGGAAACAAACCATAGAGATAGAACTTAGAACTACTTCATTTGGTCAAGTTTCAAGAAGCTAGCACAAACCGTGTTGGATTTAGAATTCCAAACACAGCTATGTATGTAGGAGAAAACAGAGTGAAACCTAAAAATTCAAACTGTTACTGGAAACGAATGCTTTAACCAAGAAGAATGAAAATTGGGCAGCCAAGTGGGATTAGTGAACTGATCATTACCACCATGTATCATCAATATTTGGTGAAAAAATGTTTGCTGAGATTTCTGCAAACTAGAAGTTTTTTGGAAGCTTGGCAACCCCTTTCAAACGAAAGTGTTTTTCGCCAGTCTCTGCATGGGGTACTTCAAGAGGAAACAAACCATAGAGATAGAACTTAGAACTACTTCATTTGGTCAAGTTTCAAGGAGCTAGCACAAACCGTGTTTGATTTAGAATTAAAACACAGCTATGTATGTAGGAGAAAACAGAGTGAAACCTAAAAATTCAAACTGTTACTGGAAACGAAACCTTTAACCTAGAAGAATAAAAATTTTGCAGCAATGGGAATAGTGAACTGATCATTACCACCAAGTATCATCAAGATTTGGTGAAAAAAAGTTTGCTGAGATTCAGCAAACTAGTAGTTTTTTGGAAGATTGGCAACCCCTTTCAAACGAAATTGTTTTTCGCCAGTCTCTGGTTGGGGTACTTCAAGAGGAAGCAAGCCATAGAGATAGAACTTAGAACTACTTCATTTTGTCAAGTTTCAAGGAGCTAGCACAAACCATGTTTGATTTAGAGTTTCAAACACATCTATCTATATAGCAGAAAACAGAGTGAAACCTACAATTTCAAAGTGTTACCGGAAACGAACGCTTGAACCTAGAAGAGTGAAAATTGGGCAGCCAAGTGGTTTAGTGAACTGATCATTACCACCAAGTATCATCAATATTTGGTGAAAAAATGTTTGCTGAGATTTCAGCAAACTAGTAGTTTTTTGGAAGCTTGGCAACCCCTTTGAAACGAAAGTGTTTTTCGCCAGTCTCTGCATGGGGTACTTCAAGAGGAAACAAACCATATAGAGAGAACGTAGAACTACTTCATTTGGTCAAGTTTCAAGGAGCTAGCACAAACCGTGTTTGATTTAGAATTCCAAACACAGCTATCTATGTAGGAGAAAACAGAGTGAAACCTAAAAATTCAAACTGTTACTGGAAACGAATGCTTCAACCTAGAAGAATAAAAATTGGGCAGCCAAGTGGGCTATTGAACTGATCATTACCACCAAGTATCATCAAGATTTGGTGAAAAAATGTTTGCTGACATTTCAGCAAACTAGTAGTTTTTTGGAAGCTTGGCAACCCCTTTGAAACGAAAGTGTTTTTCGCCAGTCTCTGCATGGGGTACTTCAAGAGGAAACAAACCATAGAGATAGAACTTAGAACTACTTCATTTGGTCAAGTTTAAAGCTGCTAGCACAAACCGTGTTTGATTTAGAATTCCAAACACAGCTATCTATGTAGGAGAAAACAGAGTGAAACCTAAAAATTCAAAGTGTTATTGGAACCGAAAGCTTGAACCTAGAAGAGTGAAAATTGGGCAGCCAAGTGGGCTTAGTGAACTGATCATTACCACCAAGTATCATCAAGATTTGGTGAAAAAATGTTTGCTGAGATTTCAGCAAACTAGTAGTTTTTTGGAAGCTTGGCAACCCCTTTCAAACGAAAGTGTTTTTCGCCAGTCTCTGCATGGGGTACTTCAAGAGGAAACAAACCATAGAGATAGAACTTAGAACTACTTCATTTGGCCAAGTTTCAAGGAGCTAGCACAAACCGTGTTTGATTTAGAATTCCAAACACAGCTATCTATGTAGGAGAAAACAGAGTGAAACCTAAAAATTCAAACTGTTACTGGAAACGAATGCTTCAACCTAGAAGAATAAAAATTGGGCAGCCAAGTGGGATTAGTGAACTGATCATTACCACCAAGTATCATCAAATTTGGTGAAAAAAAGTTTGCTGAGATTTCAGCAAACTTGTAGTTTTTTGGAAGCTTGGCAACCCCTTTCAAACGAAAGTGTTTTTCGCCAGTCTCTGCATGGGGTACTTCAAGAGGAAACAAACCATAGAGATAGAACTTAGAACTACTTCATTTGGCCAAGTTTCAAGGAGCTAGCACAAACCGTGTTTGATTTAGAATTCCAAACACAGCTATCTATGTAGGAGAAAACAGAGTGAAACCTAAAAATTCAAACTGTTACTGGAAACGAATGCTTCAACCTAGAAGAATAAAAATTGGGCAGCCAAGTGGGATTAGTGAACTGATCATTACCACCAAGTATCATCAAATTTGGTGAAAAAAAGTTTGCTGAGATTTCAGCAAACTTGTAGTTTTTTGGAAGCTGGGCAACCCCTTTCAAATGAAAGTGTTTTTTGCCAGTCTCTGCATGGGTACTTCAAGAGGAAACAAACCATAGAGATAGAACTTAGAACTACTTCATTTGTTCAAGTTTGAAGGAGCTAGCACAAACCGTGTTTGATTTAGAGTTTCAAACACATCTATCTATATAGCAGAAAACAGAGTGAAACCTAAAAATTCAAAGTGTTAGTGGAAACGAACGCTTGAACCTAGAAGAGTGAAAATTGGGCAGCCAAGTGGGCTTAGTGAACTGATCATTACCACCAAGTATCATCAAGATTTGGTGAAAAAATGTTTGCTGAGATTTCAGCAAACTAGTAGTTTTTTGGAAGCTTGGCAACCCCTTACAAAAGAAAGTGTTTTTTGCCAGTCCTGCATGGGGTACTTCAAGAGGAAACAAACCATAGAGATAGAATTTAGAATTACTTCATTTGGTCAAATTCATGGAGCTAGCACCAAACGTGTTTGATTTAGAATTCCAAACACAGCTATCTATGTAGGAGAAAACAGAGTGAAACCTAAAAATTCAAACTGTTCCTGGAAACGAATGCTTTAACCTAGAAGAATAAAAATTGGGCAGCCATGTGGGATTAGTGAACTGATCATTTCCACGAAATATCATCAAGATTTGGTGAAAAAATGTTTGCTGAGATTTCAGCAAACTTGTAGTTTTTTGGAAGCTTTGCAAACCCTTTCAAACGAAAGTGTTTTTCGCCAGTCTCTGCATGGGGTACTTCATGAGGAAACAAATCATAGAGATAGAACTTAGAACTACTTCATTTGGTCAAGTTTCAAGGAGCTAGCACAAACCGTGTTTGATTTAGAATTCCAAACACAGCTATCTATGTAGGAGAAAACAGAGTGAAACCTAAAAATTCAAACTGTTACTGGAAACGAATGCTTTAACCTAGAGTAATAAAAATTGGGCAGCCAAGTGGGATTAGTGAACTGATCATTACCACCAAGGATCATCAAGATTTGGTGAAAAAATGTTTGCTGAGATTTCAGCAAACTAGTAGTTTTTTGGAAGCTTGGCAACCCCTTACAAAAGAAAGTGTTTTTCGCCAGTCCTGCATGGGGTACTTCAAGAGGAAACAAACCATAGAGATAGAAGTTAGAACTACTTCATTTGGTCAAATTCATGGAGCTAGCACCAAACGTGTTTGATTTAGAATTCCAAACACAGCTATCTATGTAGGAGAAAACAGAGTGAAACCTAAAAATTCAAACTGTTCCTGGAAACGAATGCTTTAACCTAGAAGAATAAAAATTGGGCAGCCAAGTGGGATTAGTGAACTGATCATTTCCACGAAATATCATCAAGATTTGGTGAAAAAATGTTTGCTGAGATTTCAGCAAACTTGTAGTTTTTTGGAAGCTTTGCAACCCCTTTCAAACGAAAGTGTTTTTCGCCAGTCTCTGCATGGGGTACTTCATGAGGAAACAAATCATAGAGATAGAACTTAGAACTACTTCATTTGGTCAAGTTTCAAGGAGCTAGCACAAACCTTGTTTGATTTAGAGTTTCAAACACATCTATCTATATAGCAGAAAACAGAGTGAAACCTAAAAATTCAAAGTGTTACTGGAAACGAACGCTTGAACCTAGAAGAGTGAAAATTGGGCAGCCAAGTGGGATTAGTGAACTGATCATTACCACCAAGTATCATCAAGATTTGGTGAAAAAATGTTTGCTGAGATTTCAGCAAACTAGTAGTTTTTTGGAAGATTGGCAACCCCTTTCAAAAGAAATTGTTTTTCGCCAGTCCTGCATGGGTACTTCAAGAGGAAACAAACCATAGAGATAGAACTTAGAACTACTTCATTTGGTCAAATTCATGGAGCTAGCACCAAACCTGTTTGATTTAGAATTCCAATCACAGCTATCTATGTAGGAGAAAACAGAGTGAAACCTAAAAATTCAAACTGTTACTGGAAACGAATGCTTTAACCTAGAAGAATAAAAATTGGGCAGCCAAGTGGGCTTAGTGAACTGATCATTACCACCAAGTATCATCATGATTTGGTGAAAAAATATTTGCTGAGATTTCTGCAAACTAGTAGTTTTTTGGAAGTTTGGCAACCCCTTTCAAACGAAAGTGTTTTTCGCCAGTCTCTGCATGGGGTACTTCAAGAGGAAACAAATCATAGAGATAGAACTTAGAACTACTTCATTTGGTCAAGTTTCAAGGACCTAGCACAAACCGTGTTTGATTTAGAATTCCAAACACAGCTATCTATGTAGGAGTAAACAGAGTGAAACCTAAAAATTCAAAGTATTACTGGAAACGAATGCTTGAGCCTGGAAGAGTGAAAATTGGGCAGCGAAGTGGGCTTAGTGAACTTATCATTACCACCAAGTATCATCAAGATTTGGTGAAAAAATGTTTGCTGAGATTTCAGCAAACTAGTAGTTTTTTGGAAGCTGGGCAACCCCTTTCAAAAGAAACTGTTTTTCGCCAGTCTCTGCATGGGGTACTTCAAGAGGAAACAAACCATAGAGATAGAACTTAGAACTACTTCATTTGGTCAAGTTTCAAGGAGCTAGCACAAACCGTGTTTGATTTAGAATTCCAAATACAGCTATCTATGTAGGAGAAAACAGAGTGAAACCTAAAAATTCAAACTGTTACTGGAAACGAACGCTTTAACCTAGAAGAGTGAAAATTGGGCAGCCAAGTGGGCTTAGTGAACTGATCATTACCACCAAGTATCATAAAGATTTGGTGAAAAAACGTTTGCTGAGATTTCAGCAAACTAGTAATTTTTTGGAAGCTTGGCAACTAATTTCAAACGAAAGTGTTTTTTGCCAGTCTTTGCATGGGGTACTTCAAGAGGAAACAAACCATAGAGATAGAACATAGAACTACTTCATTTGGTCAAGTTTCAAGGAGCTAGCACAAACTTTGTTTGATTTAGAATTCCAAACACAGCTATCTATGTAGTAGAAAACAGAGTGAAACCTAAAATTCAAAGTGTTACTGGAAACGAAGGCTTGAACCTAGAAGAGTGAAAATTTGCAGCCAAGTGGGCTTAGTGAACTGATCATTACCACCAAGTATCATCAAGTTTTGGTGAAAAAATGTTTGCTGAGATTTCAGCAAACTAGTAGTTTTTTGGAAGCTTGGCAACCCCTTTCAAACGAAAGTGTTTTTCACCAGTCTCTGCATGGGGTACTTCAAGAGGAAACAAACCATAGAGATAGAACATAGAACTACTTCATTTGGTCAAGTTTCAAAGAGCTAGCACAAACCGTGTTTGATTTAGAATTCCAAACACAGCTATCTATGTAGGAGAAAACAGATTGAAACCTAAAAATTCAAACTGTTACTGGAAACGAATGCTTCAACCTAGAAGAATAAAAATTGGGCAGCCAAGTGGGATTAGTGAACTGATCATTACCACCAAGTATCATCAAGATTTGGTGAAAAAATGTTTGATGAGATTTCAGCAAACTAGTAGTTTTTTGGAAGCTTGGAAACGCCTTTCAAAAGAAAGTGTTTTTAGCCAGTCTCTGCATGGGGTACTTCAAGAGGAAACAAACCATAGAGATAGAACTTAGAACTACTCCATTTGGTCAAGTTTCAAGGACCTAGCAGAAACCGTGTTTGATTTAGAATTCCAAACACAGCTATTTATGTAGGAGAAAACAGAGTGAAACCTAAAAATTCAAACTGTTACTGGAAATGAACGCATTAACCTAGAAGAGTGAAAATTGGGCAGCCAAGTGGGCTTAGTTTTACTGATCATTACCCCCAAGTATCATCAAGATTTGGTGAAAAAATGTTTGCTGAGATTTCAGCAAACTAGTAGTTTTTTGGAAGCTTGGCAACCCCTTTCAAACGAACGTGTTTTTCGCCAGTCTCTGCATGGGGTACTTCAAGAGGAAACAAACCATAGAGATAGAACTTAGAACTACTTCATTTGGTCAAGTTTCAAGGAGCTAGCACAAACCGTGTTTGATTTAGAATTCCAAACACAGCTATCTATGTAGGAGAAAACAGAGTGAAACCTAAAAATTCAAACTGTTACTGGAAAGGAATGCTTCAAACTAGAAGAATAAAAATTGGGCAGCCAAGTGGGATTAGTGAACTGATCATTACCACCAAGTATCATCAAGTTTTGGTGAAAAAATGTTTGCTGAGATTTCAGCAAACTAGTAGTTTTTTGGAAGCTTGGCAACTCCTTACAAACGAAAGTGTTTTTCGCCAGTCTCTGCATGGGGTACTTCAAGAGGAAACAAACCATAGAGATAGAACTTAGAACTACTTCATTTGGTCAAGTTTCAAGGAGCTAGCACAAACCGTGTTTGATTTAGAGTTTCAAACACATCTATGTATATAGCAGAAAACAGAGTGAAACCTAAAATTCAAAGTGTTACTGGAAACGAACGCTTGAACCTAGAAGAGTGAAAATTGGGCAGCCAAGTGGGCTTAGTGAACTGATCATTACCACCAAGTATCATCAAGATTTGGTGAAAAAATGTTTGCTGAGATTTCAGCAAACTAGTAGTTTTTTGGAAGCTTGGAAACCCCTTTCAAACGAAAGTGTTTTTCGCCAGTCTCTGCATGGGGTACTTCAAGAGGAAACAAACCATACAGATAGAACTTAGAACTACTTCATTTGGTCAAGTTTCAAGGAGCTAGCACAAACCGTGTTTGATTTAGAGTTTCAAACACATCTATGTATATAGCAGAAAACAGAGTGAAACCTAAAATTCAAAGTGTTACTGGAAACGAACGCTTGAACCTAGAAGAGTGAAAATTGTGCAGCCAAGTGGGCTTAGTGAACTGATCATTACCACCAAGTATCATCAATATTTGGTGAAAAAATGTATGCTGAGATTTCAGAAAACTAGTAGTTTTTTGGAAGCTTGGCAACCCCTTTCAAACGAAAGTGCTTTTCGCAAGTCTCTGCATGGGGTACTTCAAGAGGAAACAAACCATAGAGATAGAACTTAGAACTACTTCATTTGATCAAGTTTCAAGGAGCTAGCACAAACCGTGTTTGATTTAGAGTTTCAAACACATCTATGTATATAGCAGAAAACAGAGTGAAACCTAAAATTCAAAGTGTTACTGGAAACGAACGCTTGAACCTAGAAGAGTGAAAATTGGGCAGAGAAGTGGGCTTAGTGAACTGATCATTACCACCAAGTATCATCAAGATTTGGTGAAAAAATGTTTGCTGAGATTTCAGCAAACTAGTAGTTTTTTGGAAGCTTGGAAACCCCTTTCAAACGAAAGTGTTTTTCGCCAGTCTCTGCATGGGGTACTTCAAGAGGAAACAAACCATAGAGATAGAACTTAGAACTACTTCATTTGGTCAAGTTTCAAAGAGCTAGCACAAACCGTGTTTGATTTAGAATTCCAAACACAGCTATCTATAGGAGAAAACAGAGTGAAACCTAAAAATTCAAACTGTTACTGGAAACGAATCCTTCAACCTAGAAGAATAAAAATTGGGCAGCCAAGTGGGATTAGTGAACTGATCATTACCACAAAGTATCATCAAGGTTTGGTGAAAAAATGTTTGCTGAGATTTCAGCAAACTAGTAGTTTTTTGAAAGCTTGGAAACCCCTTTCAAAAGAAAGTGTTTTTCGCCAGTCTCTGCATGGGGTACTTCAAGAGGAAACAAACCATAGTGATAGAACTTAGAACTACTTCATTTGGTCAAGTTTCAAGGAGCTAGCACAAACCGTGTTTGATTTAGAATTCCAAACACAGCTATCTATGTATGAGAAAACAGAGTGAAACCTAAAATTTCAAATTGTTACTGGAAACGAATGCTTCAACCTAGAAGAATAAATATTGGGCAGCCAAGTGGGATTATTGAACTGATCATTACCACCAAGTATCATCAAGATTTCTTGAAAAAAATGTTTGCTGAGATTTCAGCAAACTAGTAGTTTTTTGGAAGTTTGGCAACCCCTTTCAAAGAAAGTGTTTTTCGCCAGTCTCTGCATGGGGTACTTCAAGAGGAAACAAACCATAGTGATAGAACTTAGAACTACTTCATTTGGTCAAATTTCAAGGAGTTAGCAAAACCGTGTTTGATTTAGAGTTTCAAACACATCTATCTATATAGCAGAAAAAAGAGTGAAACCTAAAAACTCAAAGTGTTACTGGAAACGAACGCTTGAACCTAGAAGAGTGAAAATTGGGCAGCCAAGTGGGCTTAGTGAACTGATCATTACCACCAAGTATCATCATGATTTGGTGAAAAAATGTTTGCTGAGATTTCAGCAAACTAGTAGTTTTTTGGAAGCTTGGAAACCCTTTTCAAACGAAAGTGTTTTTCGCCAGTCTCTGCATGGGGTACTTCAAGAGGAAACAAACCATAGAGATAGAACTTAGAACTACTTCATTTGGTCAAGTTTCAAAGAGCTAGCACAAACCGTGTTTGATTTAGAATTCCAAACACAGCTATCTATGTAGGAGAAAACAGAGTGAAACCTAAAAATTCAAACTGTTACTGGAAATGAATCCTTCAACCTAGAAGAATAAAAATTGGGCAGCCAAGTGGGATTAGTGAACTGATCATTACCACAAAGTATCATCAAGATTTGGTGAAAACATGTTTGCTGAGATTTCAGCAAACTAGTAGTTTTTTGGAAGCTTGAAAACCCCTTTCAAAAGAAAGTGTTTTTCGCCAGTCTCTGCATGGGGTACTTCAAGAGGAAACAAACCATAGTGATAGAACTTAGAACTACTTCATTTGGTCAAGTTTCAAAGAGCTAGCACAAACCGTGTTTGATTTAGAATTCCAAACACAGCTATCTATGTATGAGAAAACAGAGTGAAACCTAAAATTTCAAATTGTTACTGGAAACGAATGCTTCAACCTAGAAGAATAAATATTGGGCAGCCAAGTGGGATTATTGAACTGATCATTACCACCAAGTATCATATAGATTTGGTGAAAAAACGTTTGCTGAGATTTCAGCAAACTAGTAATTTTTTGGAAGCTTGGCAACTCCTTTCAAACGAAAGTGTTTTTTGCCAGTCTTTGCATGGGGTACTTCAAGAGGAAACAAACCATAGAGATAGAACTTAGAACTGCTTCATTTGGTCAAGTTTCAAGGAGCTAGCACAAACCGTGTTGTATTTAGAGTTTCAAACACATCTATCTATATAGCAGAAAACAGAGTGAAACCTAAAATTCAAAGTGTTACTGGAAACGAAGGCTTGAACTTAGAAGAGTGAAAATTGCGCAGCCAAGTGGGCTTAGTGAACTGATCATTACCACCAAGTATCATCAAGGTTTGGTGAAAAAATGTTTGCTGAGATTTCTTCAAACTAGTAGTTTTTTGGAAGCTTGACAACCCCTTTCAAACGAAAGTGTTTTTCGCCAGTCTCTGCATGGGGTACTTCAAGAGGAAACAAACCATAGAGATAGAACATAGAACTACTTCATTTGGTCAAGTTTCAAAGAGCTAGCACAAACCGTGTTTGATTTAGAATTCCAAACACAGCTATCTATGTAGGAGAAAACAGAGTGAAACCTAAATATTCAAACTGTTACTGGAAACGAATGCTTCAACCTAGAAGAATAAAAATTGGGCAGCCAAGTGGGATTAGTGAACTGATCATTACCACCAAATATCATCAAATTTGGTGAAAAAATGTTTGCTGAGATTTCAGCAAACTAGTAGTTTTTTGGAAGCTGGGCAACCCCTTTCAAATGAAAGTTTTTTTTGCCAGTCTCTGAATGGGTACTTCAAGAGGAAACAAACCATAGAGATAGAACTTAGAACTACTTCATTTGGTCAAGTTTCAAGGAGCTAGCACAAACCGTGTTTGATTTAGAATTCCAAACACAGCTATCTATGTAGGAGAAAACAGAGTGAAACCTAAAAATTCAAAGTGTTACTGGAAACGAATCCTTTAACCTAGACGAATAAAAATTGGGCAGCAGTGGGATTAGTGAACTGATCATTACCACCAAGTATCATCAAGATTTGGTGAAAAAATGGTTGCTGAGATTTCAGCAAACTAGTAGTTTTTTGGAAGCTTGGCAACCCCTTTCAAACGAAAGTGTTTTTCGCCAGTCTCTGCATGGGGTACTTCAAGAGGAAACAAACCATAGAGATAGAACATAGAACTACTTCATTTGGCCAAGTTTCAAGGAGCTAGCACAAACCGTGTTTGATTTAGAGTTTCAAACACATCTATCTATACAGCAGAAAACAGAGTGAAACCTAAAAATTCAAAGAGTTAGTGGAAACGAACGCTTGAACCTAGAAGAGTGAAAATTTGGCAGCCAAGTGGGCTTAGTGAACTGATCATTACCATCAAGAATCATCAAGATTTGGTGAAAAAATGTT
>NW_027511924.1:0-19660 GCF_048772815.1 Callospermophilus lateralis
AACCGTCAAACTAATAACCACAATTAAAACCAAAACACTTCCGCATGGCCCTCATCTTCTTCCATATAGACACTCATTATAACCTCTGACTAGAGGTTTCCATGAGGGGCGCAGCCCAAGACAGTGTCCAAAATAAGCTCCCTTTCCCCTCATTTGCCTAAAGTCGGGGTGGCCTGAACACCTTCCTGTGAACCAGGAGTAATCGAGTAGGCCTTCCGTTAATACTGCTCTGTTTCTCCAATTTGAGGAATACTGACTGTGGGGTTTAGATTCTTTATGTGAATTAGAAACATGAGAAAACCCAAGCACCTATGGGCTTCCCTCTTCAGGGCTTTGAAGAACTCATTTGACCCAAAGGATCCCTATTCTCACTTGATGAAGTTCAGGAACCTTACAGAGGAAGGCGAGAGACTTCATCCACAATGACTGCTCTTTTGGCCATTTTGGGTTTGAATGAAAACATGGGATCCATCAGGTGCTGAGAATCTAACCACAGCCTCACACAGGGCCAAGAGTCTGATTCAGACACATCCATTTCCGAAGCAAATAAGCAAAGAGCCACAGGTGAATCCCATTCATTTCCATTTGAAACTGTTTTCTTCAGGCTTCACAAAGGAGTGGCCTGAGGGAAAGACCTTCCTGAAATTCAGGGCAACAAACAAGAGGTAAACAAAAGGCACAAAGCAGGGTTTCTCCACTGAGACTTTCCTGGTCACACTGATATCTGAGTTTTCTGAGATGCTCGCCATTGCCGTCAGTTATCCAGAACATGGCCATATCACAGAACTTGTAGGTGGTACATATCTTGGACACAAAACCATGAGGCTATTCTGGAGAGTGGCCAGAATTCAGGAAGAAAACAGAAACTTTGGAAGATAGCAGGTGTTACCCTTCGTTAAGGCAAGCCACAGTCCATTCATAAATTTGGCAGGATGAATGCCTGGAAGCTTTCTACTAGACAGGACACATCCATTGATGTATTCTCTTTACTAATGTCTACAATCACGGACAGAGTGGGATGCACAGATATAGAAGCACTTGACTTGTCAAACGACTTACTAGAAACAGTCAACGCCAATCCAAACAAACAGCCTTTCCTACCTATTCTCAGGACATGAGACAAAACCAGAAACACACATCCACACCCACAAAGGCACCTCTTTTGCCCAAGTAGATCTGTGACTATCCGGAGTGTCCTCAGACTGATGGGCCATATTATATTCCCCCAAAATGGCCTCTCCTGTCTCAAATCTGGTCTCCTTGGCCAACTCTGTGAAGTAGTCAGGAGCCATGGGTGAGCCACTACCTGCTTTCTCAGGAAAGTCCCCTCTTCAGAGCTTTCCTGGCATTTGGCCATCCTCACATCAGTAGGAACTAAGAAAGACTGACTCTGTCCTTGGTAAATTGAAACAAGTGAGACCACTGGAACTGGGACTGCGAGTGCCTCTGGGTGTGTCTCTTCCTGGATCACAAGTTCAGAGAGTTCCATCGACAAGGAGGTGAGGTGAGGTCACTTCCTTCCGAAACTGAATGAGGTCACTGCCTTGGCAACCTCTTTGTCCTAACAGTTACTTCTAAGGGTCCCATGAGATGCAGGCTGCCCCTACTTTCTGTGACACTTTCACAAGTTAGAATGGTATATCAACCATAGGCACCTGTGAACAGCTCTTCACACAGGCCTTGTTTGGTCCATCTTCTCTATATTTAGAGGTTGATTCAGACACATCCCTTCATCATGACCAGGTTGTTTGCCATAGAATTTGGTAAGATTTGAAACGAGAAGGGCATTGGGCCCTTGAGTGGGATACTTAGGTTTTAATAATTTTCTGTATATATGTCTCAGATAAATTGAAATACAATGGCTTAGGACCTTATACCTTGGACGATTGATTGTCGAATTGAACATCGAGTCAAAATGCAATAGTCAGTAGGATTAGGAAGATAGTCAGTAGGTTTAGAAATAAGAGTGAGTATAGGATTTGGACCAAAATTTCTTTAGCAATAGGGTCTAGGGTAGACAGTGAATGTATAGGTCACCAAATGTGAAGTGTCAGACACAATGATGAACTGGGGAAAATATGTAGGAAAACAGATATCAATTGAGATATTAGGAAATCAGGCAAAGTATAAAGTGAGTGATAGGATTAGACATTTTCAACAGGCTCGAACTATAATATATAATCTTAGGAAGAAACAAATATGTAGTCACCAATAGGATTTACATCTGAGAGCATTTGGCAACCTGGACATTGTTGTTTTAGTAATCCATGCTCACTTTCCATTTAGGGTTTGATACAATCATGATTGTGACCTTTGCTTTTTGTGTCCAGAATATTACTGTGATAAAAAATATATATAAATATATATATATATAGATAAGGTGATATGAGTAATTCTTCCACCATTTCTGGGAGCAATATTTTGAAGAGGTATAAATTAGTATTGGGGGGACAAAGAGGTGTACACTGTGTCTTTGAATATAGAGATAATGCATTAATAGACCATACTGTGAATAAATAACATAACTGGTTCCAACATTAAATAATGCATTGAACGGAAATGTGAAAATATACAGAAAATCTTTTATTGATATACATACATTTATTCCAACCAGCTATACATCTAATGGTAATATTAATGTTATGGTTTATCTTGAAGAGTGTGTGAGTTTAGCTTCGAAATTGATTATGGAAATCGAAAATGATGTGTTTGGAAAGAAGTCTCATGAAAAGACCAGTCAACTAACATGGAGGAATACATGTGTTATGAAGCAGGAAGTGACTGAAAGTGAAACAAATTCCTATAAATTTGTGAACTTGTGGATGAAATATATATCTTATGATGTGCAAAAACTGAAGAAATAGTAATGTACCAGTGTTGAATTATAATGAACGTCAAAATAGAAATCATGTCCTATAGGAATCTACTTGCATTGATGTTAAACTGGGTAATTTACTCTAGAAATATTAGGATTTGTAAGCACCATTTATTGAAGTTACTTTTCAGAACTGGGAAACAAATATGTATTTCAGGTGGATGAGTATTTCTGAGAATAATCTTGTGAAAAGTTGATTATAAATCCACATACATGAACATAAATGAATTTACGGAGTTATATAAGACACATATATTTCATATTTTATAAAATGTGAAGTGTGTGAATATATATATATATATATATATATATATATATATATATATATTTGTATATATATATATATATATATGTATTTATATATATATATTTATATATATTAAAAAACCACAAAAAATACATTAAAAAGTATCAATATCTATATGCCAATCGTAATTCATCATGTAATATAAATCATCCACAGATGCAAAATTATTTATTTTACTAAACATGGATTTATGTATAACATTGTTCTACTAGGAAGCTCACCCATTGTTTGAATTTTCAGTTCCAACAGCGTTTAGGAGGAGAGATCTCTTCTCACAATTTGTTTCTGCCAAGTCAGCCAACTCATAAAAATGTACGTGTGATACCAGGTAGAATTCTATATGTGCATATAAAAATACATGTGCTGAGTAGGCTACAGAGAATGGGAGACAGGAATTCACATATTTGTTAACTTTAAAAACACATGGAGGACTATTTCAATTAAAAATTGACTAGATTTATAAAACCTACCCTTTATCGTGCAAGAGGAAGTCCTACTATACACAATGCCTTCTCTGAAATGCTTGCATATTCATTCTGCTTGGGTATTTTTCTCCATCATATTAGGATTAGTAGTCATATTATAGTAGGGTATGAGTTAGTGTCAGGGATTCAGTATTTCGAATGGAAAATAAGAAGAAGAATCCAATGTTTATCAAATATGTGCTTCACAAAAAATTTTTCTACTCTCATCCAGAACAATGCCTTGACATTACCTTCGCCCCAAGTAAGACACAATTAGAGGAGAAGAGTTAGAAAATCTTTAAATACATATCTGAAATAGAAAATGCTCAGGAGTTCACAACCTTGGAGATGATAGAACAGTTTCCAAAAATAAGGGACAGTGTAAAAACTCCACCAACATGGAGATTTGCTTGCCTAAAGACGTCTGGAGAAACTGCCTTTAGGTTGGGACTTGAAATACATGTAGTTGTCAGGAGCTTTAGGTTCCTTTCTAGTGAGACCATCAAAGATGGGTCTTCATCTCTGTGATTTGGAGGATATGGTTATAATTTCCCAATGAACATGAAGCAGCAGTGCTGAATTCTCTTTGTAGTGAGAGCATCAAAGGTGGGTCTGCATCTATGTGACCTGGAGGACATGGATTCTTATTTTACAATGAAAATGAGGCAGCAGTGCTGAATTCTCTCTTTGTATGTAATCTGTGGCCACTGGGGGCTAAGTGTCTCCCCACGTGGACTGTGAAGCCCATTTCATCATCCTCCACTTTTCACAGTGTTTCTTGCTGCTGCACTCGGAGTTTGGTACTTGCTTCAGGAAATACAATGCGTTCAACTGGGACACCATGCTGGAGGAAGTTCTGTCAAATGTGGTGGGTCAGGGTCTGCAGGATAATGCACCAACAGGGCTTGTATACCACATAGGTTGCCCCCTTGACCAAAGCAACCTGATTCTGAACATTGCCCTGAAACCTCTCCATATAACAAGATGTCTGTACATATAAGGGTCTGCTAGCTGCACCATGTCAGTCACAGCGATTTGGAAGCCAATAGCAGATCCACATGACCCCACAACAGATGTTTTATTACACACTTGATCACCACGGCTCTAGTCCCACTACTAAGAAGGCACCAACTTAATGGCATCTCTGTTTTCCACAATTTTCATGAAATCCAGTCAATCAATGCACTGTCTGGTACAGTCATGATCAGCAACAGGACATCCAAAGGTTCTCCAGTGCCATCTGGTCATTGGAATTTCAAAATTTTATGGTATTTATCTAGTCAATTTTCAAGGATGAAGTTGGAGGCACTGTGGGTTTCAATTCATTCAGGAATCATTCAATGGTGAGGAAGCTGATTTCAATGAAAGTTTTGGAGAACTCTCACAGGCAAGTCCTCCCAAAGAGTGGCCAAAAGGTCACAAGAATCCAGGCCCACTGAGGTCTACAATTGAGGTCCATGTGTGTTTTGACTAGTAAATATGGCTTCAAAGTCTTTCAGAATAAAATTATATGATATCTTGGCTGAGATTCCCAGTGCTCTGTGGAAAGCCACCCTGGGCCTAGTTCCCAGATTCCAAAGGCGAATCTCATGTGTGGCCTCCAAAAATCCCAACACAATTCATGGCAATACTTCTTTGATGTCTGATCCAGAACTCAGTCTTTCAGGGGAATGACACCAGAGTTCAAGCCCAGGTGGATCCAGTCATCTCTTCCAACTGCCACACGAATGACCACAATTTAAACCAAAATACTCCCACATGGCCCTCATCTTATTAAATATAGACACTCATCATAACCTGTGGCTGGAGGTTTCAAAGCGGGACACATCCCAAAAGAGTGTCCAAAAAAATCTCCCTTACCCCTCATTTGTCTAAAGTCAAGGTGGCATGGACACCTTCCTGTGAACCTGGAGTGATCCAATATACCTGCCGTTAATACTGCTCTGCTTCTTCAATTTGAGGCCTACTGATTCTCAGCGATAGATTTTTTATGTGATTTGGAGTCATAAGAAAACACAAGCATCTCTTCAGGGCTTCAAATAACTCATTTGACCCAAATGATCCCTATTCTCACTTGATAGAGGTCAGGGACCTAACAGAGGAAGGCAAGAGACTAATCAACAATGACAGATTTTTGGCCATTTGCTTTTGATTGCACACATGAATCTATCTTTAGATTCATCATGTGCTGAGAATCTAAGCCACAACCTCATACAGGGCCAAGAGGCTGATTCAGACACATCCCTTTCCAAAGCAATTAAGCAAAGAGCCACAGGTTATGCCCATTATTTTCATTTGAAAACTGTTTTATTCAGGCTTCACAAAGGGGTGGCCTGAGGCAAAGACCTTCCTGAAATTCAGGGCAACAGAACCATAGGTAAGCAAATGAACAAAGCAGGGTTTCTCCACTGAGAGTTTACTGGTCACACTGATATCTGAGTTTTCTAAGATGTTCCCATTCTCTACAGCTCTCAAGTATATTGACATGTCACATATCTTGGAGATGGTACATATCTTGGACACAAAACCATGAGCCTATACTAGAGAGTGTCCAGAATTCAGGAAGAAAACATTAACTTAGGAAGTTAGTAGGTGTTGCCCATCCATAAGGCACACCACAGTCCATTCATCAATTAGGCAGAATAAATACTGGAGAGTTTTCTACTAGACAGGACACATGCATTGATGCATTCTCTTGTCTAATGTCTACAACCACAGACACAGTGGGATACACAGACATAGAAATACTACCCCTGTCAAACGACTTATTAGAAACAGTCCACTCCAATCCAAACAAAGAGCCTTTCCTACCTATTCTCAGAAATTGAGAGAAAACCACAAACTCACACCCACACGCAAAAAGGCACCTCTTTAACACAAGTAGGTCTGTGACTATCCAGAGTGTCCTCTAACTGGTGGGCCATACTATGTTCCCCTGAAATGGCCTGTCCTGTCTCAGATCTGGTCTCCTTGGGCAACTCTGTGAAGTTTTCAGGAGCCAGTGGTGAACCAATACCTGCTTTCTCAGGAAAGGTCCCTCTTCAGAGCTCTTCTGGCATTTGACAATCCTCATATCAGTAGGTACCAAGGAAGACTGACTCTGTCCTTGGTAAATCCAAACAAGTGAGACCACTGGAACTGGGACTGGGACTGGCTCTGGGTGCCTGGCTTCCTGGATCTCAAGTCCAGAGATTTCCATCACCAAAGAAGTGAGGTGAGGTCACTTCCTTCAGGAACTGAATGAAGTCACTGCTTGGCCACCACTTTGTACTTACAGTTGCTTCCAAGGGTCCCATGAGATGGAGGCTGCTCCTACTTCCTGTGACACTTTCACAAGTTAGAATGGTATATCAAGCATAGGCACCTGGGAACAGCTTTCCACGGAGGCATGGTTTGATTAGTCTTCTCTACAATAGGAAAAGGAGAGGCTGATTCAGACACATCCCTTCATACTGACCAGGTTGCTTGCCATGGAATATGACTTTTGATCTCTTAGGTCCTTCATAGCTGCCTGCAACTTCTCCAGGGTATCATTTCTGCCTGGAACTTTGATGTTCTCAGCAGGTGGAAGACCCCCTACATTACTATTGTAAGACAAACTCTGTCCCGGCTCATCTGTAAACTTAGTTTTGAGGGAACAGTGTATGTTTAGGGTAATAACAGGTTCGATTTGGGTTAGGAATCATACTGAGGAACAAACAATGGTATTGGGAACTTGCGATATTTACAAGAATATATTGGTGAAATATATGTATGAACACAGAAATCTAGATAAGATTTGAATCCAAGAAGGGCATTGGGCTGTTGATTGGAATACTTAACTTTGAATTATATTCTGCATAGATGTCTCAGATAAATCAATATACAATGGCTTAAGATCTTGTACCTTGGATGATTGATTGTAGAAGAGATCATACAGTCAAAAAGGTATAGTAGGTAGGATTAGGAAGATAGTCAGTAGATTTAGAAAAAAAGAGTGAGTATAGGATTTCGACCAAAAAGTTCTTTAGCAATAGGATTTCGGATAGAGAGTGAATGTAATGTCAGCACATGTGAAGAGTCAGTCACAATGATGAACTCGTGAAAATATGTAGGAAAGCAGATATCAATAGAGACATTAGGAAATCAGGCAAAATACAAAGTGAGTGATAGGATTAGTCATTTTCAACAGGGTTGAGGTCAATATATAATCTTAGGAAGAAACAAATATGTAGTCACAAATAAGATTGATTTGAGAGCATTAGGCAACGTGGACATGGATGTTTTTAGTAAACCATGCTCACATTCCATTTAGGCATTGGTGAAAGGTTAATAAAATAGGTACTTGTCACTTCCTGTTTTTCTGTATGCTTAACAAAACACTGTTGGAAACTTGAGGACTGTTTGCTAATCTTGTTTCCAGAATGTGCTGTCCCCAACTGCCAAACTGCAGAATACACACCCTCACCCGTTTGCACGCAAACCTCCCCCTTGCCCTGACCCATCAATAAACTTCCCTCCCTGCCCTCTCCAAGGAAAGTATATAAGCTCTGCTTAAGCTATTTTCATTGCTCTCTGCTCTATTCAAGTGACCTCTGAGCCCCAGAAAGCTGGTCTCCCAATAAACCCTTTACTGTTGCATGAGACATTCTCTTGGTGGTCTCTTCCTCTGTCGCTCACCCGATCTTTATATCTGGAGGCACCAGCGAGATCCAGCAGCGGCGGACGAAAGACCCCCAAGGGGCTCCTTTCAGGGTAAGTAAGGTGACTCTTTCTGGTTTCAGGTTTCAGGTTAGGGTTTTGCAAAATCGCTATCGGTGTTGAGCATGAGCTCTCTCTGACGGTGGCTGACAGACGTGTCACAGAGCCACAGGCCACATCCCTGGGGGACGCCCCAGAGGACTCAGGAAATCAAGGAACAATACTCTCCTCGACTCTGTGATATTTTGTTTCGGATTCGGTATTGCCAGCCCATCAGGTTTTGAGGGCTACTCAGTCCTTGTCTCAGTATTGGACGTCCATTGTCTGTCTTTATTGTCTTGTCGTGTCTGTGTAGTATGTCGTTGCTTTCACTGTTTGTGTATCTCTCATTTTGGGACAGAGCACTTCAACACTTCTCTCCCTGACCCTTGATCACTGGATCAAAGTCTGCTTAAGGGCCCAGAATCTTTCTTTTTCATTAAAACGCTGGACATGGCAGACTCTCTGTGCCTCAGAATGACACACCTTTGGAGTTGGATGGCCCCCAGAAGGATGTTTCTACTTCCCACTAATTTGAAAAATCAGAGATATTGTCTTTCAGCTGAGGCCACATAGCCATCCAGATCAACAGCCATATATCTTAACTTGGCAGGACCTCTGCAAATCTCCTCCTCCATGGGTGAAGCCTTTCCTTGTCCCTGCCTACGCTCCTACTCCTTCCACCACGATTCTATCTCTCAAACCCTCTGCTCCTCCTCCTCCACCCTCTGTTCTCCCTGAGTCTCAAGATTCTACTGGACTCTCCTCCTCCTTCTTATCCCCTGCCCTTGTCCCCAACCCCCAAGAACCTCTAAGTGATTCCCCTGCTGACTCTGCTTCTCTGCCATTGGAGGAAGTTAGGCCGGCCCAGTGCCCTCCAGATGACTCCCCCGCGTCACACACAGCCCCTCCTTCCCTGGAGGAAGCTGGCCCGGCTAAAAGAACTCAAAGAACTCCCTGGGGTTTTCACACTTGCCTACTTGGGATGACTGCCAACAAATCCTAGGGACTCTCTTTACGGCAGAGGAATGAGAGAAAAACCTCCTGGAAGCTAAAAAATATATTCTCGGACCAGATGTGTGACCAACACAACTTCCCAACATAATCAAAGCCAGCTTCCCCTTGAATTGACCCAACTGAAACCCCAACACCTTTGAAGGTAGGGAGCATCTGTCCACTTATTGCCAGGCCCTAATAGTGGGTTTCCAATCGGCCGCTAGGGAACCACCTAATTTGGCCAAGGTAAGAGAGATAATTTAAGGGCCTGATAAATATCCCTCTATGTTTCTAGAGAGAATTATGGAGGCATATAGGAGATTTACTCCTATTGATCCTCAGGCAGAGGATCAAAAGGCATCTGTCATGATGGCCTTCATTGGGCAAGCTGCCCTGGATATTAAAAGAAAGTTACAACTCTTAGAGGGATCACAAGATATGACTTGGGGAGATTTAGTCAGAGAAGCCGAGAAAGTATACTATATGAGAGAAACAAAGAGAAAGAAAGGGAGCAAAGGGAAGATGAGAGATGCAAAAGACAGACTAAGGCATTGACTAAGGTCCTGGTCACAACAATAAATAGGCCAGAAATTAACAAAGAGGAAGACAGGAACGGAAACCTGGGCACACGCCAGAGGCCACCCCTGGCCTCAGATCATTGTGCCTACTGTAAAGAAAAAGGTCACTGGGCCAAAGAGTGCCCTAGAAAAGAGACAGCCACGACAGCCAGCCATTCTGACTCAAAAGGATGACTAAGAACGTCGGGGCTCAGATCCCTTCCCCGAGCTCAGGGTAACTTTTGAAGTGGAGAGGACCCAGGTAAACTTTGAAGTGGATACAGCAGCAGTATACTCAGCCCTTAAGGCCCCACTGGGCACACTATCAAATAAAATGTCTCTAGTTCAAAGGGCTAATGGCAGTAAATATCAGACATAGACAACTAAGAGGACCATGGACATGGGGAAAGGAAAAATCCATCACTCCTTCCTAGTAATCCCAGAATGCCTGGCCCCATTGATGGGCAGAGATCTGCTCAGTAAGCTCCAGGCCAGAACAACTTTTAACCCCGAAGGCCCCAAAATGAAATTTCTAAATCCTTCAGTAAAAACTCCTATAGTCTTGGCTTTATAAATGTCAGTAGAAGATGAACATCCACTCTTCACACCCCCCAAGACTGCTCAAACAAGCAAGCTACCCCAGAAATGGATAACAGATTACCCAGATACCTGGGCAAAAACGGCTAGGTTAGGCCTAGCCGTGAAACAACCTCCAAGAACAGTGGAGTTAAAAACCTCAGCCTCCCCAATCAATGTCAAACAATATCCTCTGAGCAGAAAAGCTAAAGATGGGATAAGGCCCCATATTCAGAAATATCTGGCCTTAGGGTCCTAAGGCCCTGTCAATCGGCCTGGAAGACTCCCCTGCTCCCAGTAAAAAAAAGCCAGGAACCGGGGACTATCCCCCGTTCAAGACCTAAGAGAGATTAATAACAGAGTGCAGGACATTCACTCCACGGTAACTAATTCGTACAATCTGCTTATCACTCTGAACCCTTAGCAGAAATGGTATACTGTTCTGGACTTAAAAGATGCTATCTTTTGTTTGCCTCTGCATAAAGATAGTCAGTTGCTGTTTGCTTGCTAGTGGGTAGACCCAGAAACTGGAACGTCTGATCAAGTAACTTGGACTAGACTCCCACAGGGGTTCAAAAACTCTCCCACTCTCTTTGATGAAGCCCTCCACAGAGATCTCAACAACGTCAGAACTACACACCCCAAAGTCACCCAGCTTCAATACGTGGATGACCTGCTACTGGCAGCCAACACCAAAGAAAACTGTGAGTCTGGGACCCAAGCACTATTATATGAGCTTGCTCAACTCAGGTATAGAGCTTCTGCCAAATAGGCCCAAATTTGCCAGCAAGAAGTAATCTTCCTGGGCTATTCCCTTAGGGGCAGTAAACGATGGCTCACTGAGCCCAGAAAACAAACGGTTGTGCAGATACCACCCCCATCTAGCAGCAGACAACACAGAGAGTTTCTTGGGACTACTGGGTTTTGCAGGTTATGGATTTCTGTGTTTGCGTCCTTAACTTCTTCTTTATACCCGCTGTTAAATGGAGATACCCAATTCCAATGGACCCCTGAGCACCAGAACGCTTTTGATAACATCTAACGACACTGGCACTGAATTCCTCAACTTGACAGAGCCAAGCCTGCAATTTCAGAAAGCCCTACACTACGTTAAAAATGTACATTAATTCACACACCTTGGTTCAAAGAAACTGCAGGCATTCCTGAAGGATCAAGAACAGAGTTTTCCACTAACCCACTCACAGCAAAAGGAAATAACTGAACAGGTAACAAAAGTCTGTCCGGTCTGTCAATAGGTTAATGCTTATCTTTCCTGCGGAAAGCACCTATTAGGAACCAGACCAGTACAATTCTGGGAAGTGGACTTTACTGAAATTAAGCCAGCAAGGTATGGACTTAAATATCTCCTAGTCTTTGTAGATATATTTTCAGGATGGATTGAAGCCTTCCCCACAAAAAAAGGCACAATTGGTGGTCAAGAAGATCCTGAAAGATATTTTTCCAAGACACGGCCTGCCTTAGGTAATAGGGTCTGAAAATGGCCCGGCGTTCATGGCCCAGGTAAGTCAGGGGTTAGCCAGGACACTGGGGATAAATTGGAAGTTACATTGTGCTTATAGACCCCATAGCTCAGGACAGGTAAAAAAAATAAATAGAACCATTAAAGAGACCTTAACGAAATTAAGCTTAGAGAGCGGCATAAAAGATTGGACTATGCTCCTGCCTTATGCACTGTTTCATGCAAGAAATACTCCCTCTATTTCTTTGTGTAACCTCACCCCCTATGAAATTCTTTATGGAGCCCCTCCTCCAGTAAGGGACCTAACCCCAACTCTAAGACCTAGTGATCCCCTCCACAACCCCTTGTTTGACAGACTTAAAGCTCTTGAAAGAACTCAGCGATACCTGTTGAAACAGCTGGCCACTGCCTACCAACCTGGTGAAGAGGGGACTCCACATCGATATCAAATAAGAGACATCCTCTACATAAGACAACATCAGGTGTCATCCCTGTAACCCCGCTGGACAGGACCATACCAGGTGCTACTTATAAAACCTACAGTGGTAAATGTAGAAGGAATCAATTCCTGGATCCTAATTCTTATCTCAAGCCTGCGCCCTGTCCAGACTCTGGCTGAAAAACTGGAAAAGACTGGAAACCCTTTCAAATTGCATATTCGCCATGTGGATAAGGCTATAGACTCTCCACTTGTCCACCAGTAGTCCTTACCCTCATCAGCCCGTTCATCAGCGATGGCTGATCACAAATCTTACTAGACAAGAAGTATGGTCTATCTCGCATACAGCCCCCTTAGGGACCTGATGGCCATCTCTCCACCCAGAATTTGTCAGCTGGCTATACGTCTTTCATATTGGGATATCTCTGATGAAGAGGATCCAACTAAAATTCCATTAAATCCCTACTGTACCACAGATAATGGAAACAAACATTATGGATCTAGGGACACGCGAGCCACATGCAGGTTGGCTAGCCTAGAATACTATGTTTGCCCGGCAGACTATCAAAGCCACAAACAGCCATGGCTGTGTGGGGGAAAAGCGGACTTCTTCTGAAAATAATGGGGATGTGAACATACAGGGGCTGCCTGGTGGAACCCAAACTCCTCATCAAATTCAGTACACAGCATTGGCCATATTTCCAATTAGACAACCAAAACTGATGGCCCCCAGAGGGGTCTCCAGATCCTCAAATTCTGTGGGACTTTTTCAACTTCGGCAAGTGTTCAAAAAGATCCATCTATTGGGAATTTCCTTCCAAGGAAATTCCCCTATGTTTATGCCTTTTCCCTCCTTTGCTCACATCCTGAACTATGCTTTTCCAATACATCCTCACCCCCCGCCTTCTGCTCCAGTCTCTCTGCAGTCACTCTCACATGAGCAACCTGATTTCTCCCCTCCAATTACTAGATCAAAAACAAAAACCTCCGCTGGATCTCATACCATTGCCTCCTTGCTGAGGTAGCAGGTACTGAGGTACCTTTCCACCCACTCACTCCTCTCTTCTCCTGTCAGTGCACGCACCGGGTCCCACCAGGTCCTCTTACCAGCAAACACAAAGCTCAAACCAGCTGAGGAGTGCCCTAAGACGCCTATCCAAGATGTAATGAAAATGGCCTTTAAAGTTGCTTTGTCATCACTGAAAACAGGTTACAAAGAATTTAAAGTCCCTCAAAGGCTTTTTGGGATACTCACTCCCATCCTCCCCTCTGCTCTACCTGTTCTACTGCTCAAGTTTTATTGCCAGGAAAATCCCAAACCCCTTTCCCATTATTCTTTTATATCTCTTTTTCCTCATTCTCAGAACCACGGAGCTGCTCTCACCCCCCACCTTCCTTGTCTTTCCCTCTGTTCCAATCCCACAGAAAAATCTTAAATGGCCTTCTCCAGAAGCCTTGATCATGGCTGACTTTAGGACTTTCAGCAACAGAGGCCCTATACAAGAGTTCAGTGTAGATAAACTTCCTCTTTTTGTGTTGCTTTGTTCTACTTGGCCACTGGCTGGAAAAATCAGCACTCCTAAGCTAGACACCCCCTTACTATTTTTTCACAAAATATGTGAACAAGGCCTCTGGCGTTGAGCTGGGGCTTCCAGAGATGGCTACATTTCTAAGATAAAGAAGTTACCAACTGGGCTCCATGGTAACAGCTGGCAGGAAGAAAAAAAAAGAAGAAAAAAGCTCTCCCCCTACCAGGTGTCCTTTAAAAGTTAACTTTCCCAGAGCAGAGGAAAAAAAACAGAAACAAAAACTGCTTTTTGTGAACTTCTGCAGACTGTGAATTTCTGAGCCCCTTACGTTACATGTTGGGTACAAAATTCTGAAACTACCTAAACTTGGGGTTCAGGGGATTAAAAGATTACAACAGAAGCAATGCCCTCTAAATCTGGTTACAACCAAATAGGACTGTTTCCCTGTCTTCTGTGCTATCTTAGGTGCCTTGCCTTGTCCGTCCTTACAACAGTATAATTCTATATACTTAAACATTGTTTATGTTTTCATAAAATGATCAACATATGGCTGTTGCATGAGACAGTCTCTTGTGGTCTCTTCCTCTGAGTAAGTATGTAATGGTGCAGATGTTTCCCAGAGTCCTCTATCATGACGCAGGATCATTTAAAGTTCCAATAGGGGCGCATACAACCTGGTTCCACCAGGAACCCGTATCCCTCACTTTCTCCATCCTATTAGGAATAGGAGTTGCTGCAGCGGTGGGCACAGGAACCACTGCCCTAGTCCATGGGACACAACAAATGACCCAATTAGAAGTAGCAATAGACCAAAACTTAAAGATATTGAAAACCTCCATCACAGCTTTACAGGAATCTTTAACCTCTCTCTCTGAAGTTGTTTTACAGAACAGGCGAGGGTTCGACCTCCTCTTATTGAGAGAAGGGGCCTTTGTCCTGCATTGAGTGAAGAATGTTGTTATTATGCCGACCATACTGGAGTTGTAAAAGAATCTATGATTAAATTAAGAAGACGCCTTGTAGAGCATCAACAAGAGAGAGAGGCCCCAAAAGGGTGGTTTGAGTCTTGGTTCACAGAGTCCCTCTGGTTAACTACGCATTTATCAGCCCTGGCTGGTCCATTAATAAACCTCATATTATTGCTAACTGTGAGACCCTGTTTGCTCAACCGTGTAGTTTCCTTTTTCCAAGCTGAAATTGGACAAGTTAAACTTATGGTAATAAGAAAACAATATACCACACTAGCAGACATAAAATGTGACACCCCCAATGATCACTTTAATGATTAAAAGTAACCAAAAGAAGAAGTGGGGAATGAAAGGTTAATAAAATAGGTACTTGTCACTTCCAATTTTTTGGTATGCTTAACAAAACATTGTGGATATCTTGAGAACTGTTTGCTAATCTTGTTCCCTGCATGTGCTGTACCAACTGCAAAACTGCAGAATGTACTCCCTCACCTGTTTGCATGCAAACTGCCCACTCGCCCTGAGCCATCAATAATCTTCCCTCCCTGCCCTCTCCAAGGAAAGTATATAAGCTCTGCTTAAGCTGTTCTCAGGGCTCTCTGCTCTATTCAAGGGAGCTCTGAGCCCCAGCATGCTGGACCCCCATAAACCCTTGGCTGTTGCATGAGACAGTCTCTTGTGGTCTCTTCCTCTGACACTCGCCTGACCATTACATTGGTAAAATAATAAGTGTGACCTTTGCTTTTCGTGTCCAGAATATTACTGTGATAAAATGTACATGTAGATAAGGTGACTTGAGTATATCTTCCACCATTTCTGGGAGCAATATTTTGAAGATGTACAAATTAGTATTGGGTGTACAAATAGGTGTACCCTGTGACTATGAATATAGAGATAATGCAAGAATAGACCATACTGTGAATAAATAATATAATGGGTTCCAAATTTAAATAATGCATTCAATTTATATCTGAAAATATAAAGGAAATCTTATATTGATACACATACATTCATTCCAACCACTGATACATCTAAAGGTAATATTAGGTTTATGGTTTATCATGAAGATTCTGTGAGTTTTGCTTCAAAACTGATTATGGAAATTTAAAATAATGTGTTTGGAAAGAAGTCTCATGAAAAGACCATTCAAGAAACACGGAGGAATCCATGTGCTCTGAAGCAGGAAGTGATTGAAAGTGAAACAAATGCCTATAAGTTTGCTAACTGGTGGATGAAATATATATCCTATGATGTGCATAAATTGAAGAAATAGTAATGTACCAGTGTTGAATAAAAATGAACATTAAAATACACAACATGTCCCATAGGAATCTACTTGCATTGAGGTTAAATTGGGTCAGTTACTGTATAAATATTAGTATTTGTATGCAACATTAACTGAAGTTAGTTTTCAGTACTGGAAACAAATATGTATTTCAGGGGGATGAATATTTCTGAGAATAATCTTGTGAAAAGTTCATTATAAATCCATATACATGAATATGAATGAATTTACGGAGTGGGTATAAGACACATATATTTCATATTTTGAAAAATCTGGAGAATATATATATATATATATATATATATATATATATATATATATATATATATATATATACTTCTTGTGTGTGTGTGTGTATATACATATATATATATATACACACACACACACAAACACACACACAGAGATATTAAAAAGAGCAATATATATGCCAATCGAAATTCACCACGAAATATATATTATCCACAGATCCAAAAATATTCTTTTTACTGATCATGGATTTACGTATAGTGTTATTCAACTAGGAAGCTAACCCATAGGTTGAATTTTCAGTTCCAACACTGTTTAGGAGCAGTGATCTCTTCTCACAATTTGTATCTGCCAAGTCAGCCACCTCACAAGTATGCATGTTTCATACCAGGAAGCATTCTATATGTGCATATAAATATACATGTGCTGAATAAGCTACAGAGAAACAGAGACAAGAATTCACATATTTCTTAACTTAAAAACACATAGAGACCTATTCCAACAAAAAATTTACTAGATATATAACTCCTACCCTATGAAATGCAAAAGGAAAGTCCAAATATACACCATGCCTCCTCTGATCTGCTTGTATTCCTATTCTGTTTGGGTTATTTTTCTCCCTCATATTAGTATTAGTAGTCAGAGTCTAGTAGGGTATGTGTTAGTGTCAGGGTTTCAGTATTTCAAATGGAAAATTAGATAAGGAATCCAATGTGTATGCAATATGTGCTACACAAAATTATTCCCACTCTCATCCAGAACAATGACTTGACATTACCTGTGTGGGTAAACACTCCACAAACATGGAGCTCTGTTGGCCTATAGACTTTTTGAGAAACTGCCTCCAAGATTGGGCACTTGAAATATATGCTATTCTCAGGAGCATTAGCTTCCTTTCTAGTTAGACCATCAATGCTGGGTCTGCATCTATGTGACCTGGAGGACATGGTTTCTTATTTTACATTGAACTTGAGGCAGCATTGCTGAATTCTCTCTTTGTAGGTAAACTGGTGCCACTGGAGGCTAAGTTTCTTCCCATGTGGACTGTGAAGCTATTTGGAATTCCTCCACTTTTCGTGGTTTTTATTGGTGCTGCACTGGGACTTTGGTATTCGCTTCATGAAATACAACAAGTTCAACTGGGAGACAGTGCTGGAGGGAGTTCTGTCATGTGTGGTGGGTCAGGATCTGCAGGAGAAAGCACCAACCAGGCTTCTATCCAACATAGCTAGCCCCCTTGTCCATAGCAACCTGATTCTGAAAATTGCCCTGAAATCTCTCCAAATAACAAGATGCCTTTACATATAAGGGTCTGCTGGCTGCACCATGTCAGTCCCAAGCCATTTAAAAGCCAATAGCACATTCACATGGCCCCACCACAAATGCTTTATCACACACTTGCACACCACTGCAATAGGCCCACTACTCAGCAGGCTCCAACTTACTGGCATCTCTGTTCTACACCATTTAAATGAAACACAGTCAATCAACGCTTTTGCTGGAACACTCAAGATCAGCAGCAGGACATCCAAAGGTTCTCAAGTGCCACCTGGTCATGGGAATTTAAAACATTTCATGGTATATATCTTCCCCGTTTTTCAAGGATGAAGTTGGAGGCACTGTGGGTTCAAATCATTCAGGGACCATTAAGTGTTGAGGAAGCTAATTTCAATGAAAGCTCTGGAGGACTCTCACAGGCAAGGCTTCCCAAAGAGTGGCCAAAGGTCACATGAAGCCAGGTACATTGAGTTCTACAATGTAAGGTCCATGTGTGTTTTGACTTTCAACTATGGCTGCCAATTATTTCAGAATAAATCATGTGATATCCTGGATGAGATACCCAGTGCTCTGTGGAAAGCCACCCTGGGCCTAGATCTCAGTTTCCAAGGGTGACTCTCATGCGTGGCCTGCTAAAATCCCAACAAAATTCATGACAATACTTCTCTGAGTTCAGTACCAGAACTCATTTTCTAAGGGGAATCACTCCAGAGTTCAAGCCCAGATGGACACAGTCATCTCATTCAACTGCCACGCAAATGACCACAATTAAAACCAAAACACTCCTTCATCGCCCTCATATTCTTCCACATAGACACTCATCATTACCTATGGCTGGAGTTTTCCATGAGGGGTGCAGCCCAAGACAGTGTCCAAAATAAGGTCCCTTTCCCCTCATTTGGCTAAAGTCATGGTGGGCTGGACACCCTTTCTGTGAACCAGGAGTGGTCAAATAGGCTTGCCTTTAATACTGCTCTGCTTCTCCAATTTGAGGCCTAATGACTGTCAGGTATAGATTCTTAATGTGATATGGAGTCATGAGAAAACCCAAGCACCTATGGGCTAGCCTCTGCAGGGCTTTGAAGAGCTCATTTGAAAGAAAGGACCCCTATTCTCACTTGATGGAGATCAGTAACCTAACAGAGGAAGGCAAGAGACTTCATCCACAATGACTGAACTTTTTGCTATTTTGGTTTTGGATGTACACATGGGATCATTCTTTGGATCCATCAGGTGCTGAGAATCTAATCCACGGACTAACACAGGGCCAAGAACCTGATTTAGACAAGTCCCTTTCCAAAGCAATTAAGCAAAGAGCCACAGGTGATGCCTATTCAATTCCATTTAAAAACTGTTTTCTTCACGGTTCACAAAGTGGTGGCTTGAGGCAAAAACCTTCCTGAGATTCAGGGCAACAGAACAATAGGTAAGCAAAAGGCCCAAAGCAGTGTTTCTCCACTGATATTTTCCTGGTCACACTGATATCTGAGATTTCTGAGATGCTCCCCATTCCCTTCAGCTATCCAGTGCACGGCCATGTCCCAGAGCTTGGAGGTGGTACATATCTTGCACACAAAACCATGAGCCTATTTTGGAGAGTGGCCAGAATTCCTGATGAAAACAGGGACTTAGGAAGGAAGTAGGTGTTGCCCATCCCTAAGGCAAGTGACAGTCCATTCATAAATAGGGTAGGATGAATGCTGGGAAGCTTTCTACTAGACAAGACACATCCGTGATGCATTCTCTTTTCTAATGTCTACAACGAAGGACACAGTGGGATACACAGATATAGAAACACTCACCTTGTCATAAGTCATACTAGAATTTGTCCACTCCAAACCAAACAAACCGCCTTTCTTACCTATTCTCAGAACATGAGACAAAACCACAAACTCACACCCACACCCACAAAGGCACCCCCTTCCCGCTAGTATGTCT
>NW_027511925.1:0-19651 GCF_048772815.1 Callospermophilus lateralis
GTGAAAAAATGATTGCCGAGATTTCAGAAAACCAGTACTTTTGGACGCTTGGCACACCTTTCCAATGAAAATGTCTTTAGGCAGGCTCTGCTTAGGGCTGCATCAAGAGGAAACAAACCTTAGAGACAGAACCTAAATCTACTTTATTTTGTCAATTTTCAAAGAGCTAGCACAAGCCGTGTTTCATTTAGAGTTCCAAACACATCTATCTATATAGGAGAAAACACAGTGAAACCTAAAAATTCAAACTCTTACTGGAAACACACGCTTCAACCTAGAAGAGTGAAAATTGGGCAGCCAAGTGGACTTAGTGAACTGATCACTACCACAATGTCTCATCAATATTGGGTGAAAAAAGGTTTGCCGAGATTTCAGAAAACCAGTATTTTTGGACGCTTGGCACACGTTTCCAATGAAAGTGTATTTAGGCAGTCTCCAGTTAGGGCTGCTTCAAGAGAAAACAAACCATAGAGACAGAACTTAGAACTACTTTATTTTGTCAATTTTTAAAAGAGCTTGCACAAACCGTGTTTCATTTAGAGTTCCCAACACATCTATCTATATAGGAGAAAACAGAGTGAAACCTAAAAATTCAAACTCTTACTGGAAACGAACGCTTCAACCTAGAAGAGTGAAAATTGGGCAGCCAAGTGGGATTAGTGAACTGATCACTACCACAGAGAATCATCCAGATTGGGTGAAAAAATGCTTGCCGAGATTTCAGAAAACCAGTACTTTTGGACGCTTGGCACACGTTTCCAATGAACGTGTATTTAGGCAGTCTCCAGTTAGGGCTGATTGAAGAGGAAACAAACCATAGAGACAGAACCTAAAACTACTTTATTTTGTCAATTTTCAAAGAGCTAGCACAAACCGTGTTTCATTTAGAGTTCCCAACACATCTATCTATATAGGAGAAAACAGAGTGAAACCTAAAAATTCAAACTCTTATTGGAAACGAACGCTTCAACCTAGAAGAGTGAATATTGGGCAGCCAAGTGGGCTTAGTGAACTGATCATTACCACAGAGAATGATCAAGATTGGGTGAAAAAATGTTTGCCGAGATTTCAGAAATCCAGTGCTTTTGGACGCTTGGCACACCTTTCCAATGAAAGTGTACTTAGGCAGTCTCTAGTTAGGGCTGCTTCAAGAAAAAACAAACCATGGAGACAGAACCTAAAACCACTCTATTTTGTCAATTTTCAAAGAGCTAGCACAAACCGTGTTTCATTTAGAGTTCCCAACACATCTATCTATATAGGAGAAAACAGAGTGAAACCTAAAAATTCAAACTCTTTCTGGAATCGAACGCTTCAACCTAGAAGAGTGAAAATTGTTCAGCCAAGTGGACTTAGTGAACTGATCACTACCACAATGTCTCATCAAGATTGGGTGAAAAAAGGTTTGCCGAGATTTCAGAAAAGCAGTACTTTTGGACGCTTTGCACACCTTTCCAATGAAAGTGTCTTTAGGCAGGCTGTGCTTAGGGCTGCTTCAAGAGGAAACAAACCTTAGAGACAGAAATTAGAACTACGTTATTTTGTCAATTTTCAAAGAGCTAGCACAAACCGTGTTTCATTTAGAGTTCCAAACACATCTATCTATATAGGAGAAAACAGAGTGAAACCTAAAAATTCAAACTCTTACTGGAAACGAACGCTTCAACTTAGAAGAGTGAAAATTGGGCAGCCAAGTGGGCTTAGTGAAGTGGTCACTACCACAGAGAATCATCAATATTGGGTGAAAAAATGATTGCCGAGATTTCAGAAAACCAGTACTTTTGGACGCTTGGCACACCTTTCCAATGAAAATGTCTTTAGGCAGGCTCTGCTTAGGGCTGCTTCAAGAGGAAACAAACCTTAGAGACAGAACCTAAATCTACTTTATTTTGTCAATTTTCAAAGAGCTAGCACAAGCCGTGTTTCATTTAGAGTTCCAAACACATCTATCTATATAGGAGAAAACACAGTGAAACCTAAAAATTCAAACTCTTACTGGAAACACACGCTTCAACCTAGAAGAGTGAAAATTGGGCAGCCAAGTGGACTTAGTGAACTGATCACTACCACAATGTCTCATCAATATTGGGTGAAAAAAGGTTTGCCGAGATTTCAGAAAACCAGTATTTTTGGACGCTTGGCACACGTTTCCAATGAAAGTGTGTTTATGCAGTCTCCAGTTAGGGCTGCTTCAAGAGGAAACAAAGCATAGAGACAGAACCTAAAACTACTTTGTTTTGTCAATTTTCAAAGAGCTAGCACAAACCGTGTTTCATTTAGAGTTCCCAACACATCTATCTATATAGGAGAAAACAGAGTGAAACCTAAAAATTCAAACTCTTATTGGAAACGAACGCTTCAACCTAGAAGAGTGAAAATTGGGCAGCCAAGTGGACATAGTGAACTGATCACTACCACAATGTCTCATCAAGATTGGGTGAAAAAATGTTTGCCGAGATTTCAGAAAACCAGTACTTTTGGACGCTTGGCACACGTTTCCAATGAAAGTGTATTTATTCAGTCTCCAGTTAGGGCTGCTTCAAGAGAAAACAAACCATAGAGACAGAACTTAGAACTACTTTATTTTGTCAATTTTTAAAAGAGCTTGCACAAACCGTGTTTCATTTAGAGTTCGCAACACATCTATCTATATAGGAGAAAACAGAGTGAAACCTAAAAATTCAAACTCTTACTGGAAACGAACGCTTCAACCTAGAAGAGTGAAAATTGGGCAGCCAAGTGGGATTAGTGAACTGATCAATACCACAGAGAATCATCCAGATTGGGTGAAAAAATGCTTGCCGAGATTTCAGAAAACCAGTACTTTTGGACGCTTGGCACACGTTTCCAATGAACGTGTATTTAGGCAGTCTCCAGTTAGGGCTGCTTGAAGAGGAAACAAACCATAGAGACAGAACCTAAAACAACTTTATTTTGCCAATTTTCAAAGAGCTAGCACAAGCCGTGTTTCATTTAGAGTTCCAAACACATCTATCTATATAGGAGAAAACACAGTGAAACCTAAAAATTCAAACTCTTACTGGAAACGAACGCTTCAACTTAGAAGAGTGAAAATTGGGCAGCCAAGTGGGCTTAGTGAACTGGTCACTACCACCGAGAATCATCAATATTGGGTGAAAAAATGATTGCCGAGATTTCAGAAAACCAGTACTTTTGGACGCTTGGCACACCTTTCCAATGAAAATGTCTTTATGCAGGCTCTGCTTAGGGCTGCTTCAAGAGGAAACAAACCTTAGAGACAGAACCTAAAACTACTTTATTTTGTCAATTTTCAAAGAGCTAGCACAAACCGTGTTTCATTTAGAGTTCCCAACACATCTATCTATATAGGAGAAAACAGAGTGAAACCTAAAAATTCAAACTCTTATTGGAAACGAACGCTTCAACCTAGAAGAGTGAAAATTAAGCAGCCAAGTGGACTTAATGAACTGATCACTACCACAATGTCTCATCAAGATTGGGTGAAAAAAGGTTTGCCGAGATTTCAGAAAACCAGTACTTTTGGACGCTTGGCACACCTTTCCAATGAAAATGTCTTTAGGCAGGCTCTGCTTAGGGCTGCTTCAAGAAAAAACAAACCATGGAGACAGAACCTAAAACCACTCTATTTTGTCAATTTTCAAAGAGCTAGCACAAACCGTGTTTCATTTAGAGTTCCCAACACATCTATCTATATAGGAGAAAACAGAGTGAAACCTAAAAATTCAAACTCTTACTGGAATCGAACGCTTCAACCTAGAAGAGTGAAAATTGGGCAGCCAAGTGGACTTAGTGAACTGATCACTACCACAATGTCTCATCAAGATTGGGTGAAAAAAGTTTTGCCAAGATTTCAGAAAACCAGTACTTTTGGACGCTTGGCACACCTTTCCAATGAAAATCTCTTTAGGCAAGCTCTGCTTAGGGCTGCTTCAAGAGGAAACAAACCTTAGAGACAGAAATTAGAACTACGTTATTTTGTCAATTTTCAAAGAGCTAGCACAAACCGTGTTTCATTTAGAGTTCCAATCACATCTATCTATATAGGAGAAAACACAGTGAAACCTAAAAATTCAAACTCTTACTGGAAACGAACGCTTCAACTTAGAAGAGTGAAAATTGGGCAGCCAAATGGGCTTAGTGAACTGGTCACTACCACAGAGAATCATCAAGATTGGGTGAAAAAATGATTGCCGAGATTTCAGAAAACCAGTACTTTTGGACGCTTGGCACACCTTTCCAATGAAAATGTCTTTAGGCAGGCTCTGCTTAGGGCTGCTTCAAGAGGAAACAAACCTTAGAGACAGAACCTAAATCTACTTTATTTTTTCAATTTTCAAAGAGCTAGCACAAACCGTGTTTCATTTAGAGTTCCCAACACATCTATCTATATAGGAGAAAACAGAGTGAAACCTAAAAATTCAAACTCTTACTGGAAACGAACGCTTCAAACTAGAAGAGTGAAAATTTGGCAGCCAAGTGGGCTTCGTGAACTGATCACTACCACAGAGAATCATCAATATTGGGTGAAAAAATGTTTGCCGAGATTTCAGAAAACCAGTACTTTTGGACGTATGGCACACCTTTCCAATGAAAGTGTATTTAGGCAGTCTCCAGTTAGGGATGCTTCAAGAGGAAACAAACCATAGAGACAGAACCTAAAACTACTTTATTTTGTCAATTTTCAAAGAGCTAGAACAAACCGTGTTTCATTTAGAGTTCCCAACACATCTATCTATATAGGAGAAAACAGAGTGAAACCTAAAAATTCAGACTCTTACTGGAAACGAACGCTTCAACCTAGAAGAGTGAAAATTGGGCAGCCAAGTGGACTTAGTGAACTGATCATTACCACAGAGAATCATCAAGATTGGGTGAAAAAATGTTTGCCGGGATTTCAGAAAACCAGTACTTTTGGACGCTGGCCACACCTTTCCAATGAAAATGTCTTTAGGCAGTCTCTGCTTAGGGCTGCTTCAAGAGGAAACAACCTGAGAGACAGAACTTAGAACTACATTATTTTGTCAATTTTCAAAGAGCTAGCACAAACCGTGTTTCATTTAGAGTTCCCAACACATCTATCTATATAGGAGAAAACAGAGTGAAACCTAAAAATTCAAACTCTTCCTGGAAACGAACGCTTCAACCTAGAAGAGTGAAAATTGGGAAGCCAAGTTGACTTAGTGTACTGATCACTACCACAGAGAATCATCCAGTTTGGGTGAAAAAATATTTGCCGAGATTTCAGAAAACCAGTGCTTTTGGACGCTGGCCACACGTTTCTAATGAAAATGTCTTTAGGCAGTCTCTGCTTAGGGCTGCTTCAAGAGGAAACAACCTTAGAGACAGAACTTAGAACTACTTTATTTTGTCAATTTTCAAAGAGCTAGCACAAACCGTGTTTCATTTAGAGTTCCCAACACATCTATCTATATAGGAGAAAACAGAGTGAAAGATAAAAATTCAAACTCTTACTGGAAACGAAAGCTTCAACTTAGAAGAGTGAAAATTGGGCAGCCAAGTGGGCTTAGTGAACTGGTCACTACCACAGAGAATCATCAATATTGGGTGAAAAAATGATTGCCGAGATTTCAGAAAACCAGTTCTTTTGGACGCTTGGCACACCTTTCCAATGAAAATGTCTTTAGGCAGGCTCTGCTTAGGGCTGCTTCAAGAGGAAACAAACCTTAGAGACAGAACCTAAATCTACTTTATTTTGTCAATTTTCAAAGAGCTAGCACAAGCCGTGTTTCATTTAGAGTTCCAAACACATCTATCTATATAGGAGAAAACACAGTGAAACCTAAAAATTCAAACTCTTACTGGAAACACACGCTTCAACCTAGAAGAGTGAAAATTTGGCAGCCAAGTGGGCTTCGTGAACTGATCACTACCACAGAGAATCATCAATATTGGGTGAAAAAATGTTTGCCGAGATTTCAGAAAACCAGTACTTTTGGACGCTTGGCACACCTTTCCAATGAAAGTGTATTTAGGCAGTCTCCAGTTAGGGATGCTTCAAGAGGAAACAAACCATAGAGACAGAACCTAAAACTACTTTATTTTGTCAATTTTCAAAGAGCTAGCACAAACCGTGTTTCATTTAGAGTTCCCAACACATCTATCTATATAGGAGAAAACAGAGTGAAACCTAAAAATTCAAACTCTTACTGGAAACGAACGCTTCAACCTAGAAGAGTGAAAATTGGGCAGCCAAGTGGACTTAGTGAACTGATCATTACCACAGAGAATCATCAAGATTGGGTGAAAAAATGTTTGCCGGGATTTCAGAAAACCAGTACTTTTGGACGCTGGCCACACCTTTCCAATGAAAATGTCTTTAGGCAGTCTCTGCTTAGGGCTGCTTCAAGAGGAAACAACCTGAGAGACAGAACTTAGAACTACATTATTTTGTCAATTTTCAAAGAGCTAGCACAAACCGTGTTTCATTTATAGTTTTCAACACATCTATCTATATAGGAGAAAACAGAGTGAAACCTAAAAATTCAAACTCTTCCTGGAAACGAACGCTTCAACCTAGAAGAGTGAAAATTGGGAAGCCAAGTTGACTTAGTGTACTGATCACTACCACAGAGAATCATCCAGTTTGGGTGAAAAAATATTTGCAGAGATTTCAGAAAACCAGTATTTTTGGACGCTTGGCACACGTTTCCAATGAAAGTGTATTTAGGCAGTCTCCAGTTAGGGCTGCTTCAAGAGGAAACAAACCATAGAGACAGAACCTAAAACTACTTTATTTTTTCAATTTTCAAAGAGCTAGCACAAACCGTGTTTCATTTAGAGTTCCCAACACATCTATCTATATAGGAGAAAACAGAGTGAAAACTAAAAATTCAAACTCTTATTGGAAACGAACGCTTCAACCTAGAAGAGTGAAAATTGGGCAGCCAAGTGGACTTAGTGAACTCATCACTACCACAATGTCTCATCAAGATTGGGTGAAAAAATGTTTGCCGAGATTTCAGAAAACCTGTACTTTTGGACGCTTGGCACACCTTTCCAATGAAAATGTCTTTAGGCAGGCTCTGCTTAGGGCTGCTTCAAGAGGAAACAACCTTTGAGACAGAACTTAGAACTACTTTATTTTGTCAATTTTTAAAAGAGCTAGCACAAACCGTGTTTCATTTAGAGTTCCCAACACATCTATCTATATAGGAGAAAACAGAGTGAAACCTAAAAATTCAAACTCTTACTCTAAACGAAAGCTTCAACCTAGAAGAGTGAAAATTGGGCAGCCAAGTGGGCTTAGTGAACTGATCACTACCACAGAGAGTCATCCAGATTGGGTGAAAAAATGTTTGCCGAGATTTCAGAAAACCAGTACTTTTGGACGCTTGGCACACGTTTCCAATGAAAGTGTATTTAGGCAGTCTCCAGTTAGGGCTGCTTGAAGAGGAAACAAACCATAGAGACAGAACCTAAAACTACTTTATTTTGTCAATTTTCAAAGAGCTAGCACAAACCGTGTTTCATTTAGAGTTCCCAACACATCTATCTATATAGGAGAAAACAGAGTGAAACCTAAAAATTCAAACTCTTATTGGAAACGAACGCTTCAACCTAGAAGAGTGAATATAGGGCAGCCAAGTGGGCTTAGTGAACTGATCATTACCACAGAGAATCATCAAGATTGGGTGAAAAAATGTTTGCCGAGATTTCAGAAAACCAGTTCTTTTGGACGCTTGGCACACCTTTCCAATGAATGTGTACTTAGGCAGTCTCTAGTTAGGGCTGCTTCAAGAAAAAACAAACCATGGAGACAGAACCTAAAACCACTCTATTTTGTCAATTTTCAAAGAGCTAGCACAAACCGTGTTTCATTTAGAGTTCCCAACACATCTATCTATATAGAAGAAAACACAGTGAAACCTAAAAATTCAAACTCTTACTGGAAACGAACGCTTCAACTTAGAAGAGTGAAAATTGGGCAGACAAGTGGGCTTAGTGAACTGGTCACTACCACAGAGAATCATCAATATTGGGTGAAAAAATGATTGCCGAGATTTCAGAAAACCAGTACTTTTGGACGCTTGGCACACCTTTCCAATGAAAATGTCTTTAGGCAGGCTCTGCTTAGGGCTGCTTCAAGAGGAAACAAACCTTAGAGACAGAACCTAAATCTACTTTATTTTGTCAATTTTCAAAGAGCTAGCGCAAGCCGTGTTTCATTTAGAGTTCCAAACACATCTATCTATATAGGAGAAAACACAGTGAAACCTAAAAATTCAAACTGTTACTGGAAACACACGCTTCAACCTAGAAGAGTGAAAATTTGGCAGCCAAGTGGGCTTAGTGAACTGATCACTACCACAGAGAATCATCAATATTGGGTGAAAAAATGTTTGCCGAGATTTCAGAAAACCAGTACTTTTGGACGCTGGCCACACCTTTCCAATGAAAATGTCTTTAGGCAGTCTCTGCTTAGGGCTGCTTCAAGAGGAAACAACCTTAGAGACAGAACTTAGAACTACTTTATTTTGTCAATTTTCAAAGAGCTAGCACAAACCGTGATTCATTTAGAGTTTCCAACACATCTATCTATATAGGAGAAAACAGAGTGAAACCTAAAAATTCAAACTCTTACTGGAAATGAACGCTTCAACCTAGAAGAGTGAAAATTGGGAAGCCAAGTTGACTTCGTGAACTGATCACTACCACAGAGAATCATCCAGATTGGGTGAAAAAATGTTTGCCGAGATTTCAGAAAACCAGTACTTTTGGACGCTTGGCACACGTTTCCAATGAAAGTGTATTTAGGCAGTCTCCAGTTAGGGCTGCTTCAAGAGGAAACAAACCATAGAGACAGAACCTAAAACTACTTTATTTTGTCAATTTTCAAAGAGCTAGCACAAACTGTGTTTCATTTAGAGTTCCCAACACATCTATCTATATAGGAGAAAACAGAGTGAAACCTAAAAATTCAAACTCTTATTGGAAACGAACGCTTTAACCTAGAAGAGTGAATATTGGGCAGCCAAGTGGGCTTAGTGAACTGATCATTACCACAGAGAATCATCAAGATTGGGTGAAAAAATGTTTGCCGAGATTTCAGAAAACCAGTGCTTTTGGACGCTTGGCACACCTTTCCAATGAAAGTGTACTTAGGCAGTCTCTAGTTAGGGCTGCTTCAAGAAAAAACAAACCATTGAGACAGAACCTAAAACCACTCTATTTTGTCAATTTTCAAAGAGCTAGCACAAACCGTGTTTCATTTAGAGTTCCCAACACATCTATCTATATAGGAGAAAACAGAGTGAAACCTAAAAATTCAAACTCTTACTGGAATCGAACGCTTCAACCTAGAAGAGTGAAAATTGGGCAGCCAAGTGGACTTAGTGAACTGATCACTACCACAATGTCTCTTCAAGATTGGGTGAAAAAAGGTTTGCCGAGTTTTCAGAAAACCAGTATTTTTGGACGCTTGGCACTCCTTTCCAATGAAAGTGTATTTAGGCAGTCTCCAGTTAGGGCTGCTTCAAGAGGAAACAAACCATAGAGACAGAACCTAAAAGTACTTTATTTTGTCAATTTTCAAAGAGCTAGCACAAACCGTGTTTCATTTAGAGTTCCCAACACATCTTTCTATATAGGAGAAAACAGAGTGAAAACTAAAAATTCAATCTCTTACTGGAAACGAACGCTTCAACCTAGAAGAGTGAAAATTGGGCAGCCAAGTGGACTTAGTGAACTGATCATTACCACAGAGAATCATCAAGATTGGGTGAAAAACTGTTTGCCGAGATTTCAGAAAACCAGTACTTTTGGACGCTGGCCACACCTTTCCAATGAAAATGTCTTTAGGCAGTCTCTGCTTAGGGCTGCTTCAAGAGGAAACAACCTTAGAGACAGAACTTAGAACTACTTTATTTTGTCAATTTTCAAAGAGCTAGCACAAACCGTGTTTCATTTAGAGTTCCCAACACATCTATCTATATAGGAGAAAACAGAGTGAAACCTAAAAATTCAAACTCTTACTGGAAACGAACGCTTCAACTTAGAATAGTGAAAATTGGGAAGCCAAGTGGGCTTAGTGAACTGGTCACTACCACAGAGAATCATCAATATTGGGTGAAAAAATGATTGCCGAGATTTCAGAAAACCAGTACTTTTGGACGGTTGGCACACCTTTCCAATGAAAATGTCTTTAGGCAGGCTCTGCTTAGGGCTGCTTCAAGAGGAAACAAACCTTAGAGACAGAACCTAAATCTACTTTATTTTGTCAATTTTCAAAGAGCTAGCACAAGCCGTGTTTCATTTAGAGTTCCAAACACATCTATCTATATAGTAGAAAACACAGTGAAACCTAAAAATTCAAACTGTTACTGGAAACACACGCTTCAACCTAGAAGAGTGAAAATTGGGCAGCCAAGTGGACGTAGTGAACTGATCACTACCACAATGTCTCATCAAGATTGGGTGAAAAAAGGTTTGCCGAGATTTCAGAAAACCAGTATTTTTGGACGCTTTGCACACGTTTCCAATGAAAGTGTATTTAGGCAGTCTCCAGTTAGGGCTGCTTCAAGAGGAAACAAACCATAGAGACAGAACCTAAAACTACTTTATTTTGTCAATTTTCAAAGAGCTAGCACAAACCGTGTTTCATTTAGAGTTCCCAACACATCTATCTATATAGGAGAAAACAGAGTGAAACCTAAAAATTCAAACTCTTACTGGAAATGAACGCTTCAACCTAGAAGAGTGAAAATTGGGAAGCCAAGTTGACTTCGTGAACTGATCACTACCACAATGTCTCATCCAGATTGGGTGAAAAAAGGTTTGCCGAGATTTCAGAAAACCAGTACTTTTGGACGCTTGGCACACCTTTCCAATGAAAATGTCTTTAGGCAGGCTCTGCTTAGGGCTGCTTCAAGAGGAAACAACCTTTGAGACAGAACCTAGAACTACTTTATTTTGTCAATTTTTAAAAGAGCTAGCACAAACCGTGTTTCATTTAGAGTTCCCAACACATCTATCTATATAGGAGAAAACAGAGTGAAACCTAAAAATTCAAACTCTTATTGGAAACGAACGCTTCAACCTAGAAGAGTGAATATAGGGCAGCCAAGTGGGTTTAGTGAACTGATCATTACCACAGAGAATCATCAAGATTGGGTGAAAAAATGTTTGCCGAGATTTCAGAAAACCAGTTCTTTTGGACGCTTGGCACACCTTTCCAATGAATGTGTACTTAGGCAGTCTCTAGTTAGGGCTGCTTCAAGAAAAAACAAACCATGGAGACAGAACCTAAAACCACTCTATTTTGTCAATTTTCAAAGAGCTAGCACAAACCGTGTTTCATTTAGAGTTCCCAACACATCTATCTATATAGGAGAAAACAGAGTGAAACCTAAAAATTCAAACTCTTACTGGAATCGAACGCTTCAACCTAGAAGAGTGAAAATTGGGCAGACAAGTGGGCTTAGTGAACTGGTCACTACCACAGAGAATCATCAAGATTGGGTGAAAAAATGATTGCCGAGATTTCAGAAAACCAGTACTTTTGGACGCTTGGCACACCTTTCCAATGAAAATGTCTTTAGGCAGGCTCGGCTTAGGGCTGCTTCAAGAAAAAACAAACCATGGAGACAGAACCTAAAACCACTCTATTTTCTCAATTTTCAAAGAGCTAGCACAAACCGTGTTTCATTTAGAGTTCCCAACACATCTATCTTTATAGGAGAAAACAGAGTGAAACCTAAAAATTCAAACTCTTACTGGAATCGAACGCTTCAACCTAGAAGAGTGAAACTTGGGCAGCCAAGTGGACTTAGTGAACTGATCACTACCACAATGTCTCATCAAGATTGGGTGAAAAAAGGTTTGCCGAGATTTCAGAAAACCAGTACTTTTGGACGCTTGGCACACCTTTCCAATGAAAATGTCTTTAGGCAGGCTCTGCTTAGGGCTGCTTCAAGAGGAAACAAACCTTAGAGACAGAACTTAGAACTACTTTATTTTGTCAATTTTCAAAGAGCTAGCACAAGCCGTGTTTCATTTAGAGTTCCCAACACATCTATCTATATAGGAGAAAACAGAGTGAAACCTAAAAATTCAAACTCTTACTGGAAACGAACGCTTCAACTTAGAAGAGTGAAAATTGGGAAGCCAAGTTGACTTCGTGAACTGATCACTACCACAGAGAATCATCCAGATTGGGTGAAAAAATGTTTGCCGAGATTTCAGAAAACCAGTACTTTTGGACGCTTGGCACACGTTTCCAATGAAAGTGTAGTTAGGCAGTCTCCACTTAGGGCTGCTTCAAGAGGAAACAAACCATAGAGACAGAACCTAAAACTACTTTATTTTGTCAATTTTCAAAGAGCTAGCACAAACCGTGTTTCATTTAGAGTTCCCAACACATCTATCTATATAGGAGAAAACAGAGTGAAACCTAAAAATTCAAACTCTTATTGGAAACGAACGCTTCAACCTAGAAGAGTGAATATTGGGCAGTCAAGTGGGCTTAGTGAACTGATCATTACCACAGAGAATCATCAAGATTGGGTGAAAAAATGTTTGCCGAGATTTCAGAAAACCAGTGCTTTTGGACGCTTGGCACACCTTTCCACTGAAAGTGTACTTAGGCAGTCTCTAGTTAGGGCTGCTTCAAGAAAAAACAAACCATGGAGACAGAACCTAAAACCACTCTATTTTGTCAATTTTCAAAGAGCTAGCACAAACCGTGTTTCATTTAGAGTTCCCAACACATCTATCTATATAGGAGAAAACAGAGTGAAACCTAAAAATTCAAACTCTTACTGGAATCGAACGCTTCAACCTAGAAGAGTGAAAATTGGGCAGCCAAGTGGACTTAGTGAACTGATCACTACCACAATGTCTCATCAAGATTGGGTGAAAAAAGGTTTGCCGAGATTTCAGAAAACCAGTACTTTTGGACGCTTGGCACACCTTTCCAATGAAAATGTCTTTAGGCAGGCTCTGCTTAGGGCTGCTTCCAGAGGAAACAAACCTTAGAGACAGAAATTAGAACTACTTTATTTTGTCAATTTTCAAAGAGCTAGCAAAACCGTGTTTCATTTAGAGTTCCAAACACATCTATCTATATAGGAGAAAACACAGTGAAACCTAAAAATTCAAACTCTTACTGGAAACGAACGCTTCAACTTAGAAGAGTGAAAATTGGGCAGCCAAGTGGGCTTAGTGAACTGGTCACTACCACAGAGAATCATCAATATTGGGTGAAAAAATGATTGCCGAGATTTCAGAAAACCAGTACTTTTGGACGCTTGGCACACCTTTCCAATGAAAATGTCTTTAGGCAGGCTCGGCTTAGGGCTGCTTCAAGAAAAAACAAACCATGGAGACAGAACCTAAAACCACTCTATTTTCTCAATTTTCAAAGAGCTAGCACAAACCGTGTTTCATTTAGAGTTCCCAACACATCTATCTTTATAGGAGAAAACAGAGTGAAACCTAAAAATTCAAACTCTTACTGGAATCGAACGCTTCAACCTAGAAGAGTGAAACTTGGGCAGCCAAGTGGACTTAGTGAACTGATCACTACCACAATGTCTCATCAAGATTGGGTGAAAAAAGGTTTGCCGAGATTTCAGAAAACCAGTACTTTTGGACGCTTGGCACACCTTTCCAATGAAAATGTCTTTAGGCAGGCTCTGCTTAGGGCTGCTTCAAGAGGAAACAAACCTTAGAGACAGAACTTAGAACTACTTTATTTTGTCAATTTTCAAAGAGCTAGCACAAGCCGTGTTTCATTTAGAGTTCCCAACACATCTATCTATATAGGAGAAAACAGAGTGAAACCTAAAAATTCAAACTCTTACTGGAAACGAACGCTTCAACTTAGAAGAGTGAAAATTGGGAAGCCAAGTTGACTTCGTGAACTGATCACTACCACAGAGAATCATCCAGATTGGGTGAAAAAATGTTTGCCGAGATTTCAGAAAACCAGTACTTTTGGACGCTTGGCACACGTTTCCAATGAAAGTGTAGTTAGGCAGTCTCCACTTAGGGCTGCTTCAAGAGGAAACAAACCATAGAGACAGAACCTAAAACTACTTTATTTTGTCAATTTTCAAAGAGCTAGCACAAACCGTGTTTCATTTAGAGTTCCCAACACATCTATCTATATAGGAGAAAACAGAGTGAAACCTAAAAATTCAAACTCTTATTGGAAACGAACGCTTCAACCTAGAAGAGTGAATATTGGGCAGCCAAGTGGGCTTAGTGAACTGATCATTACCACAGAGAATCATCAAGATTGGGTGAAAAAATGTTTGCCGAGATTTCAGAAAACCAGTGCTTTTGGACGCTTGGCACACCTTTCCACTGAAAGTGTACTTAGGCAGTCTCTAGTTAGGGCTGCTTCAAGAAAAAACAAACCATGGAGACAGAACCTAAAACCACTCTATTTTGTCAATTTTCAAAGAGCTAGCACAAACCGTGTTTCATTTAGAGTTCCCAACACATCTATCTATATAGGAGAAAACAGAGTGAAACCTAAAAATTCAAACTCTTACTGGAATCGAACGCTTCAACCTAGAAGAGTGAAAATTGGGCAGCCAAGTGGACTTAGTGAACTGATCACTACCACAATGTCTCATCAAGATTGGGTGAAAAAAGGTTTGCCGAGATTTCAGAAAACCAGTACTTTTGGACGCTTGGCACACCTTTCCAATGAAAATGTCTTTAGGCAGGCTCTGCTTAGGGCTGCTTCCAGAGGAAACAAACCTTAGAGACAGAAATTAGAACTACTTTATTTTGTCAATTTTCAAAGAGCTAGCAAAAACCGTGTTTCATTTAGAGTTCCAAGCACATCTATCTATATAGGAGAAAACACAGTGAAACCTAAAAATTCAAACTCTTACTGGAAACGAACGCTTCAACTTAGAAGAGTGAAAATTGGGCAGCCAAGTGGGCTTAGTGAACTGGTCACTACCACACAGAATCATCAATATTGGGTGAAAAAATGATTGCCGAGATTTCAGAAAACCAGTACTTTTGGACGCTTGGCACACCTTTCCAATGAAAATGTCTTTAGGCAGGCTCTGCTTAGGGCTGCTTCAAGAGGAAACAAACCTTAGAGACAGAACCTAAATCTACTTTATTTTGTCATTTTTCAAAGAGCTAGCACAAGCCGTGTTTCATTTAGAGTTCCCAACACATCTATCTATCTATAGGAGAAAACACAGTGAAACCTAAAAATTCAAACTCTTACTGGAAACACACGCTTCAACCTAGAAGAGTGAAAATTTGGCAGGCAAGTGGGCTTAGTGAACTGTACACTACCACAGAGAATCATCAATATTGGGTGAAAAAATGTTTGCCGAGATTTCAGAAAACCAGTACTTTTGGACGCTTGGCACACCTTTCCAATGAAAGTGTATTTAGGCAGTCTCCAGTTAGGGGTGCTTCAAGAGGAAACAAACCATAGAGACAGAACCTAAAACTACTTTATTTTGTCAATTTTCAAAGAGCTAGCACAAACCGTGTTTCATTTAGAGTTCCCAACACATCTATCTATATAGGAGAAAACAGAGTGAAACCTAAAAATTCAAACTCTTACTGGAATCGAACGCTTCAACCTAGAAGAGTGAATATAGGGCAGCCAAGTGGGTTTAGTGAACTGATCATTACCACAGAGAATCATCAAGATTGGGTGAAAAAATGTTTGCCGAGATTTCAGAAAACCAGTTCTTTTGGACGCTTGGCACACCTTTCCAATGAATGTGTACTTAGGCAGTCTCTAGTTAGGGCTGCTTCAAGAAAAAACAAACCATGGAGACAGAACCTAAAACCACTCTATTTTGTCAATTTTCAAAGAGCTAGCACAAACCGTGTTTCATTTAGAGTTCCCAACACATCTATCTATATAGGAGAAAACAGAGTGAAACCTAAAAATTCAAACTCTTACTGGAATCGAACGCTTCAACCTAGAAGAGTGAAAATTGGGCAGACAAGTGGGCTTAGTGAACTGGTCACTACCACAGAGAATCATCAAGATTGGGTGAAAAAATGATTGCCGAGATTTCAGAAAACCAGTACTTTTGGACGCTTGGCACACCTTTCCAATGAAAATGTCTTTAGGCAGGCTCGGCTTAGGGCTGCTTCAAGAAAAAACAAACCATGGAGACAGAACCTAAAACCACTCTATTTTCTCAATTTTCAAAGAGCTAGCACAAACCGTGTTTCATTTAGAGTTCCCAACACATCTATCTTTATAGGAGAAAACAGAGTGAAACCTAAAAATTCAAACTCTTACTGGAATCGAACGCTTCAAACTAGAAGAGTGAAACTTGGGCAGCCAAGTGGACTTAGTGAACTGATCACTACCACAATGTCTCATCAAGATTGGGTGAAAAAAGGTTTGCCGAGATTTCAGAAAACCAGTACTTTTGGACGCTTGGCACACCTTTCCAATGAAAATGTCTTTAGGCAGGCTCTGCTTAGGGCTGCTTCAAGAGGAAACAAACCTTAGAGACAGAACTTAGAACTACTTTATTTTGTCAATTTTCAAAGAGCTAGCACAAGCCGTGTTTCATTTAGAGTTCCCAAGACATCTATCTATATAGGAGAAAACAGAGTGAAACCTAAAAATTCAAACTCTTACTGGAAACGAACGCTTCAACTTAGAAGAGTGAAAATTGGGAAGCCAAGTTGACTTCGTGAACTGATCACTACCACAGAGAATCATCCAGATTGGGTGAAAAAATGTTTGCCGAGATTTCAGAAAACCAGTACTTTTGGACGCTTGGCACACGTTTCCAATGAAAGTGTAGTTAGGCAGTCTCCACTTAGGGCTGCTTCAAGAGGAAACAAACCATAGAGACAGAACCTAAAACTACTTTATTTTGTCAATTTTCAAAGAGCTAGCACAAACCGTGTTTCATTTAGAGTTCCCAACACATCTATCTATATAGGAGAAAACAGAGTGAAACCTAAAAATTCAAACTCTTATTGGAAACGAACGCTTCAACCTAGAAGAGTGAATATTGGGCAGTCAAGTGGGCTTAGTGAACTGATCATTACCACAGAGAATCATCAAGATTGGGTGAAAAAATGTTTGCCGAGATTTCAGAAAACCAGTGCTTTTGGACGCTTGGCACACCTTTCCACTGAAAGTGTACTTAGGCAGTCTCTAGTTAGGGCTGCTTCAAGAAAAAACAAACCATGGAGACAGAACCTAAAACCACTCTATTTTGTCAATTTTCAAAGAGCTAGCACAAACCGTGTTTCATTTAGAGTTCCCAACACATCTATCTATATAGGAGAAAACAGAGTGAAACCTAAAAATTCAAACTCTTACTGGAATCGAACGCTTCAACCTAGAAGAGTGAAAATTGGGCAGCCAAGTGGACTTAGTGAACTGATCACTACCACAATGTCTCATCAAGATTGGGTGAAAAAAGGTTTGCCGAGATTTCAGAAAACCAGTACTTTTGGACGCTTGGCACACCTTTCCAATGAAAATGTCTTTAGGCAGGCTCTGCTTAGGGCTGCTTCCAGAGGAAACAAACCTTAGAGACAGAAATTAGAACTACTTTATTTTGTCAATTTTCAAAGAGCTAGCAAAACCGTGTTTCATTTAGAGTTCCAAACAAATCTATCTATATAGGAGAAAACACAGTGAAACCTAAAAATTCAAACTCTTACTGGAAACGAACGCTTCAACTTAGAAGAGTGAAAATTGGGCAGCCAAGTGGGCTTAGTGAACTGGTCACTACCACAGAGAATCATCAATATTGGGTGAAAAAATGATTGCCGAGATTTCAGAAAACCAGTACTTTTGGACGCTTGGCACACCTTTCCAATGAAAATGTCTTTAGGCAGGCTCGGCTTAGGGCTGCTTCAAGAAAAAACAAACCATGGAGACAGAACCTAAAACCACTCTATTTTCTCAATTTTCAAAGAGCTAGCACAAACCGTGTTTCATTTAGAGTTCCCAACACATCTATCTTTATAGGAGAAAACAGAGTGAAACCTAAAAATTCAAACTCTTACTGGAATCGAACGCTTCAACCTAGAAGAGTGAAACTTGGGCAGCCAAGTGGACTTAGTGAACTGATCACTACCACAATGTCTCATCAAGATTGGGTGAAAAAAGGTTTGCCGAGATTTCAGAAAACCAGTACTTTTGGACGCTTGGCACACCTTTCCAATGAAAATGTCTTTAGGCAGGCTCTGCTTAGGGCTGCTTCAAGAGGAAACAAACCTTAGAGACAGAACTTAGAACTACTTTATTTTGTCAATTTTCAAAGAGCTAGCACAAGCCGTGTTTCATTTAGAGTTCCCACACATCTATCTATATAGGAGAAAACAGAGTGAAACCTAAAAATTCAAACTCTTACTGGAAACGAACGCTTCAACTTAGAAGAGTGAAAATTGGGAAGCCAAGTTGACTTCGTGAACTGATCACTACCACAGAGAATCATCCAGATTGGGTGAAAAAATGTTTGCCGAGATTTCAGAAAACCAGTACTTTTGGACGCTTGGCACACGTTTCCAATGAAAGTGTAGTTAGGCAGTCTCCACTTAGGGCTGCTTCAAGAGGAAACAAACCATAGAGACAGAACCTAAAACTACTTTATTTTGTCAATTTTCAAAGAGCTAGCACAAACCGTGTTTCATTTAGAGTTCCCAACACATCTATCTATATAGGAGAAAACAGAGTGAAACCTAAAAATTCAAACTCTTATTGGAAACGAACGCTTCAACCTACAAGAGTGAATATTGGGCAGCCAAGTGGGCTTAGTGAACTGATCATTACCACAGAGAATCATCAAGATTGGGTGAAAAAATGTTTGCCGAGATTTCAGAAAACCAGTGCTTTTGGACGCTTGGCACACCTTTCCACTGAAAGTGTACTTAGGCAGTCTCTAGTTAGGGCTGCTTCAAGAAAAAACAAACCATGGAGACAGAACCTAAAACCACTCTATTTTGTCAATTTTCAAAGAGCTAGCACAAACCGTGTTTCATTTAGAGTTCCCAACACATCTATCTATATAGGAGAAAACAGAGTGAAACCTAAAAATTCAAACTCTTACTGGAATCGAACGCTTCAACCTAGAAGAGTGAAAATTGGGCAGCCAAGTGGACTTAGTGAACTGATCACTACCACAATGTCTCATCAAGATTGGGTGAAAAAAGGTTTGCCGAGATTTCAGAAAACCAGTACTTTTGGACGCTTGGCACACCTTTCCAATGAAAATGTCTTTAGGCAGGCTCTGCTTAGGGCTGCTTCCAGAGGAAACAAACCTTAGAGACAGAAATTAGAACTACTTTATTTTGTCAATTTTCAAAGAGCTAGCAAAAACCGTGTTTCATTTAGAGTTCCAAACACATCTATCTATATAGGAGAAAACACAGTGAAACCTAAAAATTCAAACTCTTACTGGAAACGAACGCTTCAACTTAGAAGAGTGAAAATTGGGCAGCCAAGTGGGCTTAGTGAACTGGTCACTACCACACAGAATCATCAATATTGGGTGAAAAAATGATTGCCGAGATTTCAGAAAACCAGTACTTTTGGACGCTTGGCACACCTTTCCAATGAAAATGTCTTTAGGCAGGCTCTGCTTAGGGCTGCTTCAAGAGGAAACAAACCTTAGAGACAGAACCTAAATCTACTTTATTTTGTCATTTTTCAAAGAGC
>NW_027511926.1:0-19648 GCF_048772815.1 Callospermophilus lateralis
TTTCCTAGAAGCTTGGCAGACCATCTCAATGAAAGTGCTTTTCCACAGTGTGTGCCTAGGGCTACTTGAAGAGGAAACAAACCATAGAGACAAAACTGAGAAATCCTTTATTTTGTCATATTTCAAAGAGCTACTATAAACCATGTTGGATTTAGAGTTCCAAATTCATCTAACTATATAGGAGAGAACAGAGGGAAACCTAAATATAAAAACTGCTAATGTAGACGAACGCTTCAACCTAGAAGAACAAAATTTGGTGAGCCAAGTGGGATTTGTGTATTGATCATTACCACCAAGTATCATCAAGATTGGGTGAAAAAATATTTGCTGGTATTTCGGAAACTCGTTATTTCTAGAAGCTTGGCAGACCATTTCAATGAAAGTGCTGATCCACAGTCTGTGCCTAGGGCTACTTGAAGACGAAACAAACCATAGAGACAAAACTGAGAACTCCTTTATTTTGTCCAGTTTCAAAGAGCTACTATAAACCATGTTGGATTTAGAGTTCCAAATTCATCTATCTATGTAGGAGAGAACAGAGGGAAACCTTAATATAAAAACTGCTACTGTAGATGAACGCTTCAACCTAGAAGAACAAAATTTGGTGAGCCAAGTGGGATTTGTGTACTGATCATTACCACCAAGTATCATCAAGATTGGGTGAAAAAATATTTGCTGGTATTTCGGAAACTCGTTATTTCTTAGAAGCTTGGCAGACCATCTCAATGAAAGTGCTTTTCCACAGTGTGTGCCTAGGGCTACTTGAAGAGGAAACAAGCCATGGAGACAAAACTGAGAACTCCTTTATTTTGTCAAGTTTCAAAGAGCTACTACAATCCATGTTGGAATTAGAGTTCCAAATTCATCTAACTATATAGGAGAAAACAGAAGGAAACCTAAATATAAAAACTGCAACTGGAGACGAAAGCTTCAACCTAGAAAAACAAAATTTGGTGAGCCAAGTGGGATTTGTGTACTGATCATTACCACCAAGTATCATCAAGATTGGGTGAAAAAATATTTGCTGGTATTTCGGAAACTCGTTATTTCTTAGAAGATTGGCAAGCCCTCTCAATGAAAGTGCTGATCCACAGTCTGTGCCTAAGGCTACTTGAAGACAAAACAAACCATAGAGACAAAACTGAGAACTCCTTTCTTTTGTCCAGTTTCAAAGAGCTACTACAAACCATGTTTTATTTAGAGTTCCAAATTCAGCTATCTATATAGGAGAGAACAGAGGGAAACCTAAATATAAAAACTACTACTGTAGACGTACGCTTCAACCTAGAATAACAAAATTTGGTGAGCCAAGTGGGAAATGTATAATGATCATTAGCACCAAGTATCATCAAGATTATGTGAAAAAATATTTGCTGGTATTTCCGAAACTCCTTATTTCTTAGAAGCTTGGCAACCCCTCTCAATGAAAGTGCTTTTCCACAGTCTGTGCCTAGGGCTCCTAGAAGATTAAAAAAACCATAGAGACAAAACTGAGAACTCCTTTATTTTGTCAAGTTTCAAAGACCTACTACAAACCATGTTTTACTTAGAGTTCCAAATTCAACTATCTATATAGGAGAGAATAGAGGGAAACCTAAATATAAAAACAGCTACTGTAGACGAACGCTTCAACCTAGAATAACAAAATTTGGTGAGCCAAGTGGGAAATGTGTAATGACCATTAGCACCAAGTATCATCAAGATTATGTGAAAAAATATTTGCTGGTATTTCGGAAACTCCTTATTTCTTAGAAGCTTGGCAACCCCTCTCAATGAAAGTGCTTTTCCACAGTCTGTGCCTTGGGCTACTTGAAGAAAAACAAGCCATAGAGACAAAACTGAGAACTCCTTTATTTTGTCAAGTTTCAAAGAGCTACTACAAACCATGTTGGATTTAGAGTTCCAAATTCATCTATCTATATATGAGAGAACAGAGGAAAACCTAAATATAAAAACTGCTACTGTAGACGAACGCTTCAACCTAGAAGAACAAAATTTGGTGAGCCAAGTGGGATTTGTGTACTGATCATTACCACCAATGATCAAGAATGGGTGAAAAAATATTTGCTGGTATTTCGGAAACTCGTTATTTCTTAGAAGCTTGGCAGACCATCTCAATGAAAGTGCTTTTCCACAGTTTTTCCTAGGGCTACTTGAAGAGGAAACAAACCATAGAGACAAAACTGAGAACTCCTTTATTTTGTCAAGTTTCAAAGAGCTACAACAAACCAGGTTGGATTTAGAGTTCCAAATTCATCTAACTATATAGGAGAGAAAAGAGAGAAACCTAAATATAAAAACTGCTACTGTAGACGAACGCTTCAACCTAGAAGAACAAAATTTGGTGAGCCAAGTGGGATTTGTGTACTGATCATTAGTAACAAGTATCATCAAGATTGGGTGAAAAAATATTTGCTGGTATTTCGGAAACTCGTTATTTCCTAGAAGCTTTGCAGACCATCTCAATGAAAGTGCTTTTCCACAGTGTGTGCCTAGGGCTACTTGAAGAGGAAACAAACCATAGAGACAAAACTGAGAACTCCTTTATTTTGTCATATTTCAAAGAGCTACTATAAACCATGTTGGATTTAGAGTTCCAAATTCATCTAACTATATAGGAGAGAACATAGGGAAACCTAAATATAAAAAATGCTACTGTAGACAAACGCTTCAACCTAGAATAACAAAATTTGGTGAGCCAAGTGGGAAATGTGTACTGATCATTAGCACCAAGTATCATCAAGATTGGGTGAAAAAATATTTGCTTTTATTTCGGAAACTCGTTATACATTAGAAGCTTGGCAACCGCTCTCAATGAAAGTGTTTTCCACAGTCTGTGCCTAGGTCTACTTGAAGAGGAAACAAACCATAGAGACAAAACGGAGAACTCCGTTATTTTGTGAAGTTTCAAAGAGCTACTACAAACCATGTTGGATTTAGAGTTCCAAATTCATGTATCTATATATGAGAGAACAGAGGGAAACCTAAATATAAAAACTGCTACTGTAGACGAACGCTTCAACCTAGAAGAACAAAATTTGGTGAGCCAAGTGGGATTTGTGTACTGATCATTACCACCAAGTATCATGAAGATTGGGTGAAAAAATATTTGCTGGTATTTCGGAAACTCGTTATTTCTAGAAGCTTGGCAGACCATCTCAATGAAAGTGCTTTTCCACAGTGTGTGCCTAGGGCTACTTGAAGAGGTAACAAACCATAGAGACAAAACTGAGAAATCCTTTATTTTGTCATATTTCAAAGTGCTACTACAAACCATGTTGAATTTAGAGTTCCAAATTCATCTATCTATATAGGAGAGAACAGAGAGAAACCTAAATATAAAAACTGCTACTGTAGACGAACGCTTCAACCTAGAAGAACAAAATTTGCTGAGCCAAGTGGGATTGGTTTAATGATCATTACCACCAAGTATCATCAAGTTTGGGTGAAAAAATATTTGCTGGTATTTCGGAAACTCGTAATTTCTTAGAAGCTTGGCAACCCCTCACAATGAAAGTGCTGATCCAGAGTCTGTGCCTAGGGCTACTTGAAGACGAAACAAACCATAGAGACAAAAATGAGAACTCCTTTATTTTGTCCAGTTTTCAAAGAGCTACTACAAACCATGTTGGATTTAGTGTTCCAAATTCATCTGTCTATGTAGGAGAGAACAGAGGGAAACCTAAATATAAGAACTGCTACTGTAGATGAACGCTTCAACCTAGAAGAACAAAATTTGGTGAGCCAAGTTGGATTTGTGTACTGATCATTACCACCAAGTATCATCAAGATTGGATGAAAAAATATTTGCTGGTATTTCGGAAACTAGTTATTTCTTAGAAGCTTGGCAAACCATCTCAATGAAAGTGCATTTCCACAGTGTGTGCCTAGGGCTACTTGAAGAGGAAACAAACCATAGAGACAAAACTGAGAACTCCTTTATTTTGTCAAGTTTCAAAGAGCTACTACAAACCATGTTGGATTTAGAGTTCCAAGTTCATCTATCTATATAGGAGAGAACAGAGAGAAACCTAAATATAAAAACTGCTACTGTAGACGATCGCTTCAACCTAGAAGAACAAAATTTGGTGAGCCAAGTGGGATTTGTGTACTGATCATTAGTAACAAGTATCATCAAGATTGGTGAAAAAATATTTGCTGGTATTTCGGAAAATTGTAATTTCTTAGAAGCTTGGCAAACCCTCTCAATGAAAGTGCTTTTCCAGAGTCTGTGCCTAGGGCTCCTTGAAGATTAAACAAACCATAGAGACAAAACGGAGAACTCCTTTATTTTGTCAAGTTTCAAAGACCTACTACAAACCATGTTTTATTTAGAGTTCCAAATTCATCTATCTATATAGGAGAGAACAGACGGAAACCTAAATATAAAAACTGCTACTGTAGACGAACGCTTCAAATTAGAATAACAAAATTTGGTGAGCAAATTGGGAAATGTGTAATGATCATTAGCACCAAGTACCATCAAGATTATGTGAAAAAATATTTGCTGGTATTTCGGAAACTCCTTATTTCTTAGAAGCTTGGCAACCCCGCTCAATGAAAGTGCTTTTCCACAGTCTGTGCCTAGGGCTAGTTGAAGACGAAACAAACCATAGAGACAAAACTGTGATCTCCTTTATTTTGTCAAGTTTCAAAGAGCTAGTACAAACCATGTTGGATGTTGAGTTCCAAATTCATCTATCTATATATGAGAGAACAGAGGGAAACCTAAATATAAAAACTGCTACTGTAGACGATCGCTTCAACCTAGAATAACAAAATTTGGTGAGCCAAGTGGGAAATGTGTACTGATCATTAGCACCAAGTATCATCAAGATTGGGTGAAAAAATATTTGCTGGTATTTCGGAAACTCGTTATTTCTTAGAAGCTTGGCAACCCCTCTCAATGAAAGTGCTTTTCCACAGTCTGTGCCTAGGGCTACTTGAAGAGGAAACAAACCATATAGACAAAACGGAGAACTCCATTATTTTGTCAAGTTTCAAAGAGCTACTACAAACCATGTTGGATTTAGAGTTCCAAATTCATCTATCTATATATGAGAGAACAGAGTGAAACCTAAATATAAAAACTGCTACTGTAGACGAACGCTTCAACCTAGAAGAACAAAATTTGGTGAGCCAAGTGGGATTTGTGTACTGATCATTACCACCCAGTATCATCAAGATTGGGTGAAAAAATATTTGCTGGTATTTCGGAAACTCGTTATTTCTAGAAGCTTGGCAGACCACCTCAATGAAAGTGCTTTTCCACAGTGTGTGCCTAGGGCTACTTGAAGATTAAACAAACCATAGAGACAAAACTGAGAAATCCTTTATTTTGTCATAATTCAAAGTGCTACTACAAACCATGTTGAATTTAGAGTTCCAAATTCATCTATATATATAGGAGAGAACAGAGAGAAACCTAAATATAAAAACTGCTACTGTAGACGAACGCTTCAACCTAGAAGAACTAAATTTGCCGAGCCAAGTGGGATTTCTGTAATGATCATTACCACCAAGTATCATCAAGTTTGGGTGAAAAAATATTTGCTGGTATTTCGGAAACTCGTAATTTCTTAGAAGCTTGGCAACTCCTCTCAATGAAAGTGCTTTTCCACTGTCTGTGCCTAGGGCTGCTTGAAGAGGAAACAAACCATAGAGACAAAACTGAGAACTCTTTTATTTTGTCATATTTCAAAGTGCTACTACAAACCATGTTTTATTTAGAGTTCCAAATTCATCTATCTATATAGGAGAGAACAGAGAGAAACCTAAATATAAAAACTGCTACTGTAGAGGAACGCTTCAACCTAGAAGAAAAAAATTTGGTGAGCCAAGTGGGATTTGTGTACTGATCATTACCACCAAGTATCATCAAGATTGGGTGAAAAAATATTTGCTGGTATTTCGGAAACTCGTAATTTCTTAGAAGCTTGGCAACCCCTCTCAATGAAAGTGCTTTTCCACAGTCTGTGCCTAGGGCTCCTAGAAGATTAAACAAACCATAGAGACAAAACTGAGAACTCCTTTATTTTGTCAAGTTTCAAAGACCTACTACAAACCATGTTTTACTTAGAGTTACAAATTCAACTATCTATATAGGAGAGAACAGAGGGAAACCTAAATATAAAAACTGCTACTGTAGACGAACGCTTCAACCTAGAAGAACAAAATTTGGTGAGCCAAGTGGGATTTGTGTACTGATCATTAGTAACAAGTATCATCAAGATTGGGTGAAAAAATATTTGCTGGTATTTCGGAAACTCGTTATTTCCTAGAAGCTTTGCAGACCATCTCAATGAAAGTGCTTTTCCACAGTGTGTGCCTAGGGCTACTTGAAGAGGAAACAAACCATAGAGACAAAACTGAGAACTCCTTTATTTTGTCATATTTCAAAGAGCTACTATAAACCATGTTGGATTTAGAGTTCCAAATTCATCTAACTATATAGGAGAGAACATAGGGAAACCTAAATATAAAAACTGCTACTGTAGACAAACGCTTCAACCTAGAATAACAAAATTTGGTGAGCCAAGTGGGAAATGTGTACTGATCACTAGCACCAAGTATCATCAAGATTGGGTGAAAAAATATTTGCTTTTATTTCGGAAACTCGTTATTTATTAGAAGCTTGGCAACCCCTCTCAATGAAAGTGCTTTTCCACAGTCTGTGCCTAGGTCTACTTGAAGAGGAAACAAACCATAGAGACAAAACGGAGAACTCCGTTATTTTGTGAAGTTTCAAAGAGCTACTACAAACCATGTTGGATTTAGAGTTCCAAATTCATCTATCTATATATGAGAGAACAGAGTGAAACCTAAATATAAAAACTGCTACTGTAGACGAACGCTTCAACCTAGAAGAACAAAATTTGGTGAGCCAAGTGGGATTTGTGTACTGATCATTACCACCAAGTATCATGAAGATTGGGTGAAAAAATATTTGCTGGTATTTCGGAAACTCGTTATTTCTAGAAGCTTGGCAGACCATCTCAATGAAAGTGCTTTTCCACAGTGTGTGCCTAGGGCTACTTGAAGAGGTAACAAACCATAGAGACAAAACTGAGAAATCCTTTATTTTGTCATATTTCAAAGTGCTACTACAAACCATGTTGAATTTAGAGTTCCAAATTCATCTATCTATATAGGAGAGAACAGAGAGAAACCTAAATATAAAAACTGCTACTGTAGACGAACGCTTCAACCTAGAAGAACAAAATTTGCTGAGCCACGTGGGATTGGTTTAATGATCATTACCACCAAGTATCATCAAGTTTGGGTGAAAAAATATTTGCTGGTATTTCGGAAACTCGTAATTTCTTAGAAGCTTGGCAACTCCTCTCAATGAAAGTGCTTTTCCACAGTCTGTGCCTAGGGCTACTTGAAGAGGAAACAAACCATAGAGACAAAACTGAGAACTCCTTTATTTTGTCTAGTTTCAAAGACCTACTACAAACCATGTTTTACTTAGAGTTCCAAATTCAACTATCTATATAGGAGAGAACAGAGGGAAACCTAAATATAAAAACTGCTACTGTAGACGAACGCTTCAACCTAGAATAACAAAATTTGGTGAGCCAAGTGGGAAATGTGTAGTGATCATTAGCTCCAAGTATCATCAAGATTATGTGAAAAAATATTTGCTGGTATTTCGGAAACTCCTTATTTCTTAGAAGCTTGGCAACCCCTCTCAATGAAAGTGCTTTTCCACAGTCTGTGCCTTGGGCTACTTGAAGATTAAACAAGCCATAGAGACAAAATTGAGAACTCCTTTATTTTGTCAAGTTTCAAAGAGCTACTACAAACCATGTTGGATTTAGAGTTCCAAATTCATCTATCTATATATGAGAGAACAGAGGAAAACCTAAATATAAAAACTGCTACTGTAGACGAACGCTTTAACCTAGAAGAACAAAATTTGGTGAGCCACGTGGGATTTGTGTACTGATCATTACCACCAATGATCAAGAATGGGTGAAAAAATATTTGCTGGTATTTCGGAAACTCGTTATTTCTTAGAAGCTTGGCAGACCATCTCAATGAAAGTGCTTTTCCACAGTTTTTCCTAGGGCTACTTGAAGAGGAAACAAACCATAGAGACAAAACTGAGAACTCCTTTATTTTGTCAAGTTTCAAAGAGCTACTACAAACCATGTTGGATTTAGAGTTCCAAATTCATCTAACTATATAGGAGAGAAAAGAGAGAAACCTAAATATGAAAACTGCTACTGTAGACGAACGCTTCAACCTAGAAGAACAAAATTTGGTGAGCCAAGTGGGATTTGTGTACTGATCATTACCACCAAGTATCATCAAGATTGGATGAAAAAATATTTGCTGGTATTTCGGAAACTCGTTATTTCTTAGAAGCTTGGCAACCCATCTCAATGAAAGTGCATTTCCACAGTGTGTGCCTAGGGCTACTTGAAGAGGAAACAAACCATAGAGACAAAACTGAGAACTCCTTTATTTTGTCAAGTTTCAAAGAGCTACTACAAACCATGTTGGATTTAGAGTTCCAAGTTCATCTATCTATATAGGAGAGAACAGAGAGAAACCTAAATATAAAAACTGCTACTGTACACGATCGCTTCAACCTAGAAGAACAAAATTTGGTGAGCCAAGTGGGATTTGTGTACTGATCATTAGTAACAAGTATCATCAAGATTGGTGAAAAAATGTTTGCTGGTATTTCGGAAACTCGTAATTTCTTAGAAGCTTGGCAACTCCTCTGAATGAAAGTGCTTTTCCACTGTCTGTGCCTAAGGCTACTTGAAGAGGAAACAAACCATAGAGACAAAAGTGAGAACTCCTTTATTTTGTCAAGTTTCAAAGACCTACTACAAACCATGTTTTACTTAGAGTTCCAAATTCAACTATCTATATAGGAGAGAACAGAGGGAAACCTAAATATAAAAACTGCTACTGTAGACGAACGCTTCAACCTAGAATAACAAAATTTGGTGAGCCAAGTGGGAAATGTGTAGTGATCATTAGCTCCAAGTATCATCAAGATTATGTGAAAAAATATTTGCTGGTATTTCGGAAACTCCTTATTTCTTAGAAGCTTGGCAACCCCTCTCAATGAAAGTGCTTTTCCACAGTCTGTGCCTTGGGCTACTTGAAGATTAAACAAGCCATAGAGACAAAACTGAGAACTCCTTTATTTTGTCAAGTTTCAAAGAGCTACTACAAACCATGTTGGATTTAGAGTTCCAAATTCATCTATCTATATATGAGAGAACAGAGGAAAACGTAAATATAAAAACTGCTACTGTAGACGAACGCTTTAACCTAGAAGAACAAAATTTGGTGAGCCAAGTGGGATTTGTGTACTGATCATTACCACCAATGATCAAGAATGGGTGAAAAAATATTTGCTGGTATTTCGGAAACTCGTTATTTCTTAGAAGCTTGGCAGACCATCTCAATGAAAGTGCTTTTCCACAGTTTTTCCTAGGGCTACTTGAAGAGGAAACAAACCATAGAGACAAAACTGAGAACTCCTTTATTTTGTCAAGTTTCAAAGAGCTACTACAAACCATGTTGGATTTAGAGTTCCAAATTCATCTAACTATATAGGAGAGAAAAGAGAGAAACCTAAATATGAAAACTGCTACTGTAGACGAACGCTTCAACCTAGAAGAACAAAATTTGGTGAGCCAAGTGGGATTTGTGTACTGATCATTAGCAACAAGTATCATCAAGATTGGGTGAAAAAATATTTGCTGGTATTTCGGAAACTCGTTATTTCCTAGAAGTTTGGCAGACCATCTCAATGAAAGTGCTTTTCCACAGTGTGTGCCTAGGGCTACTTGAAGAGGAAACAAATCATAGAGACAAAACTGAGAACTCCTTTATTTTGTCATATTTCAAAGAGCTACTATAAACCATGTTGGATTTAGAGTTCCAAATTCATCTAACTATATAGGAGAGAACATAGGGAAACCTAAATATAAAAACTGCTACTATAGACAAACGCTTCAACCTAGAATAACAAAATTTGGTGAGCCAAGTGGGAAATGTGTACTGATCATTAGCACCAAGTTTCATCAAGATTGGGTGAAAAAATATTTGCTGGTATTTCGGAAACTCGTTATTTCTTAGAAGCTTGGCAACCCCTCTCAATGAAAGTGCTTTTCCAAAGTCTGTGCCAAGGGCTACTTGAAGAGGAAACAAACCATAGAGACAAAACGGAGAACTCCGTTATTTTGTCAAGTTTCAAAGAGCTACTACAAACCATGTTGGATTTAGAGTTCCAAATTCATCTATCTATATATGAGAGAACAGAGTGAAACCTAAATATAAAAACTGCTACTGTAGACGAACGCTTCAACCTAGAAGAACAAAATTTGGTGAGCCAAGTGGGATTTGTGTACTGATCATTACCACCAAGTATCATGAAGATTGGGTGAAAAAATATTTGCTGGTATTTCGGAAACTCGTTATTTCTAGAAGCTTGGCAGACCATCTCAATGAAAGTGCTTTTCCACAGTGTGTGCCTAGGGCTACTTGAAGAGGAAATAAACCATAGAGACGAAACTGAGAAATCCTTTATTTTGTCATATTTCAAAGTGCTACTACAAACCATTTGAATTTAGAGTTCCAAATTCATCTATCTATATAGGAGAGAACAGAGAGAAACCTAAATATAAAAACTGCTACTGTAGACGAACGCTTCAACCTAGAAGAAAAAAATTTGCTGAGCCAAGTGGGATTTGTGTATTGATCATTACCACCAAGTATCATCAAGATTGGGTGAAAAAATATTTGCTGGTATTTCGGAAACTCGTTATTTCTAGAAGCTTGGCAGACCATCTCAAAGAAAGTGCTTTTCCACAGTGTGTGCCTAGGGCTACTTGAAGAGGAAACAAACCATAGAGACAAAACTGTGATCTCCTTTATTTGTCAAGTTTCAAAGAGCTAGTACAAACCATGTTGGATTTTGAGTTCCAAATTCATCTATCTATATAGGAGAGAACAGAGGGAAACCTAAATATAAAAACTGCTACTGTAGACAAACGCTTCAACCTAGAATAACAAAATTTGGTGAGCCAAGTGGGAAATGTGTAATGATCATTTGCACCAAGTATCATCAAGATTATGTGAAAAAATATTTGCTGGTATTTCGGAAACTCCTTATTTCTTAGAAGCTTGGCAACCCCTCTCAATGAAAGTGCTTTTCCACAGTCTGTGCCTAGGGCTAGTTGAAGACGAAACAAACCATAGAGACAAAACTGTGATCTCCTTTATTTTGTCAAGTTTCAAAGAGCTAGTACAAACCATGTTGGATTTAGAGTTCCAAATTCATCTATCTATATAGGAGAGAACAGAGGGAAACCTAAATATAAAAACTGCTACTGTAGACAAACGCTTCAACCTAGAAGAATAAAATTTGGTGAGCCAAGTGGGATTTGTGTACTGATCATTACCACCAAGTATCATCAAGATTGGGTGAAAAAATATTTGCTCTTATTTCGGAAACTCGTTATTTCTTAGAAGCTTGGCAACCCCTCTCAATAAAAGTGCTTTTCCACAGTCTGTGCCTAGGGCTCCTTGAAGATTAAACAAACCATAGAGACAAAACTGAGAACTCCTTTATTTTGTCAAGTTTCAAAGACCTACTACAAACCATGTTTTATTTAGAGTTCCAAATTCATCTATCTATATAGGAGAGAACAGAGGGAAACCTAAATATAAAATCTGGTACTGTAGACGAACGATTCAACCTAGAATAACAAACTTTCTTGGCCAAGTGGGAAATGTGTAATGATCATTAGCACCAAGTATCATCAAGATTATCTGAAAAAATTTTTGCTGGTATTTCAGAAACTCCTTATTTCTTAGAAGCTTGGCAACCCCTCTCAATGAAAGTGCTTTTCCACAGTCTGTGCCTAGGGCTACTTGAATAGGAAACAAGCCATAGAGACAAAACTGAGAACTCCTTTATTTTGTCAAGTTTCAAAGAGCTACTACAAACCATGTTGGATTTAGAGTTCCAAATTCATCTATTTATATAAGAGAGAACAGAGGGAAACCTAAATATAAAAACTGCTACTGTAGACGAACGCTTCAACCTAGAAGAACAAAATTTGGTGAGCCAAGTGGGATTTGTGTACTGATCATTAGTAACAATTATCATCAAGACTGGGTGAAAAAATATTTGCTGGTATTTCGGAAACTTGTAATTTCTTAGAAGCTTGGCAACCCCTCTCAATGAAAGTGCTTTTCCACAGTCTGTGCCTAGGGCTTCTTGAAGACGAAACAAGCCATAGAGACAAAACTGAGAACTCCTTTATTTTGTCAAGTTTCAAAGAGCTACTACAAACCATGTTGGATTTAGAGTTCCAAATTCTTCTAACTATATAGGAGAGAACAGAGGGAAACCTAAATATAAAAACTGCTACTGTAGACAAACGCTTCAACCTAGAATAACAAAATTTGTTGAGCCAAGTGGGAATTGTGTACTGATCATTAGCACGAAGTATCATCAAGATTGGGTGAAAAAATATTTGCTGGTATTTCGGAAACTCGGTATTTCTTAGAAGCTTGGCAACCCCTTTCAATGAAAGTGCTTTTCCACAGTCTGTGCCTAGGGCTACTTGAAGAGGAATCAAACCATAGAGACAAAACTGAGAACTCCTTTATTTTGTCAAGTTTCAAAGAGCTACTACAAACCATGTTGGATTTAGAGTTCCAAATTCATCTATCTACATAGGAGAGAACAGAGGAAAACCTAAATATAAAAACTGCTACTGTAGAGGAACGCTTGATCCTAGAAGAACAAAATTTGGTGAGCCAAGTGGGATTTGTGTACTGATCATTACCACCAAGTATCATCAAGATTGGGTGAAAAAATATTTGCTGGTATTTCGGAAACTAGTAATTTCTTAGAAGCTTCGCAACCCCCCTCAATGAAAGTGCTTTTCTACAGTCTGTGCCTAGGGCTACTTGAAGAGGAAACAAACCATAGAGACAAAACTGAGAACTCCTTTATTTTGTCAAGTTTCAAAGAGCTACTACAAACCATGTTGGATTTAGAGTTCCAAATTCTTCTAACTATATAGGAGAGAACAGAGGGAAACCTAAATATAAAAACTGCTACTGTAGAGGAACGCTTCAACCTAGAAGAACAAAATTTTGGTTAGCCAAGTGGGATTTGTGTACTGATCATTACCACCAAGTATCATCAAGATTGGGTGAAAAAATATTTGCTGGTATTACGGAAACTCGTAATTTCGTAGAAGCTTGGCAACCCATCTCAATGAAAGTGCATTTCCACAGTGTGTGCCTAGGGCTACTTGAAGAGGAAACAAACCATAGAGACAAAACTGAGAACTCCTTTATTTTGTCAAGTTTCAAAGAGCTACTACAAACCATGTTTGATTTAGAGTTCCAAATTCATCTAACTATATAGGAGAGAACAGAGGGAAACCTAAATATAAAAACTGCTACTGTAGAGGAACGCTTCAACCTAGAAAAACAAAATTTTGGTTAGCAAAGTGGGATTTGTGTACTGATCATTACCACCAAGTATCATCAAGATTGGGTGAAAAAATATTTGCTGGTATTACGGAAACTCGTAATTTCTTAGAAGCTTGGCAACCCATCTCAATGAAAGTGCATTTCCACAGTGTGTGCCTAGGGCTACTTGAAGAGGAAACAAACCATAGAGACAAAACTGAGAACTCCTTTATTTTGTCAAGTTTCAAAGAGCTACTACAAACCATGTTGGATTTAGAGTTCCAAATTCATCTAACTATATAGGAGAGAACAGAGGGAAACCTAAATATAAAAACTGCTACTGTAGAGGAATGCTTCAACCTAGAAGAACAAAATTTGGTGAGCCAAGTGGGATTTATGTACTGATCATTACCACCAAGTATCATCAAGATTGGGTGAAAAAATATTTGCTGGTATTTCGGAAACTCGTAATTTCTTAGAAGCTTGGCAACGCCTCTCAATGAAAGTGCTTTTCCACAGTCTGTGCCTAGGGCTCCTTGAAGATTAAACAAACGGTAGATACAAAACTGAGAACTCCTTTATTTTGTCAAGTTTCATAGACCTACTACAAACCATGTTTTATTTAGAGATCCAAATTCAACTATCCATATAGGAGAGAACAGAGGGAAACCTAAATATAAAAACTGCTACTGTAGACGAACGCTTCAACCTAGAAGAACCAAATTTGGTGAGCCAAGTGGGATTTGTGTACTGATCATTAGCAACATGTATCATCAAGATTGGGTGAAAAAATATTTGCTGGTATTTCAGAAACTCGTTATTTCTTAGAAGCTAGGCAACCAATCTCAATGAAAATGCTTTTGCACAGTCTGTGCCTAGGGCTACTTGAAGACGAAACAAACCATAGAGACAAAACTGAGAACTCCTTTATTTTGTCAAATTTCAAAGAGCTACTACAAACCATGTAGGATTTAGAGTTCCAAGTTCATCTATCTATATAGGAGAGAACAGAGAGAAACCTAAATATAAAAACTGCTACTGTAGACGAACGCTTCAACCTAGAAGAACAAAATTTGGTGAGCCAAGTGGGATTTGTGTACTGATCATTAGTAACAAGTATCATCAAGACTGGGTGAAAAAATATTTGCTGGTATTTCGGAAACTTGTAATTTCTTAGAAGCTTGGCAACCCCTCTCAATGAAAGTGCTTTTCCACAGTCTGTGCCTAGGGCTTCTTGAAGACGAAACAAGTCATAGAGACAAAACTGAGAACTCCTTTATTTTGTCAAGTTTCAAAGAGCTACTACAAACCATGTTGGATTTAGAGTTCCAAATTCATCTATCTATATAAGAGAGAACAGAGGGAAACCTAAATATAAAAACTGCTACTGTAGACGAACGCTTCAACCTAGAAGAACAAAATTTGTTGAGCCAAGTGGGATTTGTGTACTGATCATTAGCAACAAGTGTCATCAAGATTGGGTGAAAAAATATTTGCTGGTATTTCGGAAACTCGTTATTTCTTAGAAGCCTGGCAACCCCTCTCAATGAAAGTGCTTTTCCACAGTCTGTGCCTAGGGCTACTTTAAGACGAAACAAACCATAGAGACAAAACTGAGAACTCCTTTATTTTGTCAAGTTTCAAAGAGCTAGTACAAACCATGTTGGATTTAGAGTTCCAAGTTCATCTATCTATATAGGAGAGAACAGAGAGAAACCTAAATATAAAAACTGCTACTGTAGACGAACGCTTCAACCTAGAAGAACAAAATTTGGTGAGCCAAGTGGGATTTGTGTACTGATCATTACCATCAAGTATCATCACGATTGGGTGAAAAAATTTTTGCTGGTATTTCGGAAACTCGTTATTTCTTAGAAGCTTGGCAGACCATCTCAATGAAAACGCTTTTCCAAAGTGTGTGCCTAGGGCTACTTGAAGAGGAAACAAACCATAGAGACAAAACTTAGAACTCCTTTATTTTGTCATATTTCAAAGAGCTACTACAAACCATGTTGGATTTAGACTTCCAAATTCATCTATTTACATAGGAGAGAACAGAGGGAAACCTAAATATAAAAACTGCTACTGTAGAGGAACGCTTCAACCTAGAAGAACAAAATTTGGTGAGCCAAGTGGGATTTGTGTACTGATCATTAACACCAAGTAAAATCAAGATTGGGTGAAAAGATATTTGCTGGTATTTCGGAAACTCGTAATTTCTTAGAAGCTTGGCAACCCCTCTCAATGAAAGTGCTTTTCCACAGTCTGTGCCTAGGGCTCCTAGAAGATTAAACAAACCATAGAGACAAAACTGAGAACTCCTTTATTTTGTCAAGTTTCAAAGACCTACTACAAACCATGTTTTACTTAGAGTTCCAAATTCAAATATCTATATAGGAGAGAACAGAGGGAAACCTAAATATAAAAACTGCTACTGTAGACGAACGCTTCAACCTAGAATAACAAAATTTGGTGAGCCAAGTGGGAAATGTGTAATGATCATTAGCACCAAGTATCATCAAGATTATGTGAAAAAGTATTTGCTGCTATTTCGGAAACTCCTTATTTCTTAGAAGCTTGGCACCCCCTCTCAATGAAAGGGCTTTTCCACAGTGTGTGCCTTGGGCTACTTGAAGAGGAAACAAGCCATAGAGACAAAACTGAGAACTCCTTTATTTTGTCAAGTTTCAAAGAGCTACTACAAACCATGTTGGATTTAGAGTTCCAAAGTCATCTATCTATATATGAGAGAACAGTGGAAAACCTAAATATAAAAACTGCTACTGTAGACGAATGCTTCAACCTAGAAGAACAAAATTTGGTGCGCCAAGTGGGATTTGTGTACTGATCATTAGCAACATGTATCATCAAGATTGGGTGAAAAAAATATTTGCTGGTATTTCGGAAACTCGTTATTTCTTAGAAGCTTGGCAACCAATCTCAATGAAAGTGCTTTTCCACAGTCTGTGCCTAGGGCTACTCGAAGACGAAACAAACCATAGAGACAAAACTGAGAACTCCTTTATTTTGTCAAGTTTCAAAGAGCTACTTCAAACCATGTTTTATTTAGAGTTCCAAATTCATCTATCTATATAGGAGAGAACAGAGGGAAACCTAAATATAAAAACTGCTACTGTAGACGAACGCTTCAACCTAGAATAACAAAATTTGGTGAGCCAAGTGGGAAATGTGTAATGATCATTAGCACCAAGTATCATCAAGATTATGTGAAAAAATATTTGCTGGTATTTTGGAAACTTTTTATTTCTTAGAAGCTTGGCAACCCATCTCAATGAAAGTGCTTTTCCACAGTCTCTGCCTAGGGCTACTTGAAGACGAAACAAACCATAGAGACAAAACTGAGAACTCCTTTATTTTGTCAAGTTTCAAAGAGCTAGTACAAACCATGTTGGATTTTGTGTTCCAAATTCATCTATCTATATAGGAGAGAACAGAGGGAAACCTAAATATAAAAACTGCTACAGGAGACGAAGGCTTCAACCTAGAAGAACAAAATTTGGTGAGCCAAGTGGGAAATGTGTAATGCTCATTAGCACCAAGTATCATCAAGATTATGTGAAAAAATATTTGCCTGTATTTCGGAAACTCCTTATTTCTTAGAAACTTGGCAACAACTCTCAATGAAAGTGCTTTTCCACAGTCTGTGCCTAGGGCTACTTGAAGAAGAAACAAATCATAGAGACAAAACTGAGAACTCCTTTATTTTATCAAGTTTCAAAGAGCTACTACAAACCATGTTGGATTTAGAGTTCCAGATTCATCTATCTATATAGGAGAGAACAGAGAGAAACCTAAGTATAAAAACTGCTACTGTAGACGAACGCTTCAACCTAGAATAACAAAATTTGGTGAGCCAAGTGGGATTTGTGTACTGATCATTAGCAACAAGTATCATCAAGATTGGGTGAAAAAATATTTGCTGGTTTTTCGGAAACTCGTAATTTCTTAGAAGCTTGGCAACCCCCTCAATGAAAGTGCTTTTCCACAGTCTGTGCCTACGGCTACTTGAAGACGAAACAAACCATAAAGAAAAAACTGAGAACTCCTTTATTTTGTCAAGTTTGAAAGAGCTAGTACAAACCATGTTGGATTTAGAGTTCCAAATTCATCTATCTATATATGAGAGAACAGAGGGAAACCTAAATATGAAAACTGCTACTGTGGACGAACGCTTCAACCTAGAAGAATAAAATTTGGTGAGCCAAGTGGGATTTGTGTACTGATCATTACCACCAAGTATCATCAAGATTGGGGGAAAAAATATTTGCAGGTATTTCGGAAACTCGTTATTTCTTAAAAGCTTGGCAGACCATCTCAATGAAACTGCTTTTCCACAGTGTGTCCCTAGGGCTACTTCAAGAGGAAACAAACCATAGAGACAAAACTGAGAACTCCTTTATTTTGTCATATTTCAAAGTGCTACTACAAACCATGTTTTATTTAGAGTTCCAAATTCATCTATCTATACAGGAGAGAACAGAGAGAAACCTAAATATAAAAACTGCTACTGTAGACGAACGCTTCAATCTAGAAGAACAAAATTTGGTGAGCCAAGTGGGACTTGTGTAATGATCATTACCACCAAGTATCATCAGATTGCGTGAAATAATATTTGCTGGTATTTCGGAAACTCGTAATTTCTTAGAAGCTTCGCAACCCCTCTCAATGAAAGTGCTTTTCCACAGTCTGTGCCTAGGGCTACTTGAAGAGGAAACAAACCATAAAGAAAAAACTGAGAAATCCTTTATTTTGTCAAGTTTCAAAGAGCTACTACAAACCATGTTGGATTTAGAGTTCCAAATTCATCTATCTATATAGGAGAGAACAGATGGAAACCTAAATATAAAAACTGCTACTGTAGACGAACGCTTCAACCTAGAAGAACAAAATTTGCAGAGCCAAGTGGGATTTGTGTACTAATCATTACCACCAAGTATCATCAAGATTGGGTGAAAAAATATTTGCTGGTATTACGGAAACTCGTAATTTCTTAGAAGCTTGGCAACCCCTCTCAATGAAAGTGCTTTTCCACAGTCTGTGCCTAGGGCTACTTGAAGACGATACAAAACATAGAGACAAAACTGAGAACTCCTTTATTTTGTCAAGTTTCAAAGAGCTACTACAAACCATGTTGGATTTAGAGTTCCAAATTCATCTAACTATATAGGAGAGAACAGAGGGAAACCTAAATATAAAAACTGCAACTGTAGAGGAACGCTTCATCCTAGAAGAACAAAATTTGGTGAGCCAAGTGGGATTTGTGTACTGATCATTCCCACCAAGTATCATCAAGATTGGGTGAAACAATATTTGCTGGTATTTCGGAAACTCGTAATTTCTTAGAAGCTTGGCAACCCCTCTCAATGAAAGTGCTTTTCCACAGTCTGTGCCTAGGGCTTCTAGAAGATTAAACAAACCATAGACACAAAACTGAGAACTCCTTTATTTTGTCAGGTTTCAAAGACCTACTACAAACCATGTTTTACTTAGAGTTCCAAATTCAACTATCTATATAGGAGAGAACAGAGGGAAACCTAAATATAAAAACTGCTACTGTAGACGAACGCTTCAACTAGAATAACAAAATTTGGTGAGCCAAGTGGGAAATGTGTAATGATCATTAGCACCAAGTATCATCAAGATTATGTGTAAAAATATTTGCTGCTATTTCGGAAACTCCTTATTTCTTAGAAGCTTGGCAACCCCTCTCAATGAAAGTGCTTTTCCACAGTGTGTGCCTTGGGCTACTTGAAGAGGAAACAAGCCATAGAGACAAAACTGAGAACTCCTTTATTTTGTCAAGTTTCAAAGAGCTACTACAAACCATGTTGGATTTAGAGTTCCAAATTCATCTATCTATATATGAGAGAACAGAGGAAAACCTAAATATAAAAACTGCTACTGTAGACGAATGCTTCAACCTAGAAGAACAAAATTTGGTGAGCCAAGTGGGATTTGTGTACTGATCATTAGCAACATGTATCATCAAGATTGGGTGAAAAAATATTTGCTGGTATTTCGGAAACTCGTTATTTCTTAGAAGCTTGGCAACCAATCTCAATGAAAGTGCTTTTCCACAGTCTCTGCATAGGGCTACTCGAAGACGAAACAAACCATAGAGACAAAACTGAGAACTCCTTTATTTTGTCAAGTTTCAAAG
>NW_027511927.1:0-19646 GCF_048772815.1 Callospermophilus lateralis
ACACCAATCAAACTTGGGTGCCCAAGTTTCGTTCTCCTAGGTTGAAGCATTCCTTTGCAGGAACAGTTTGAATTTTTAGGTTTCACTGCGTTTTCTCCTATATTGACAGATACAGTTAGAACTCTAAATTAAACACGGTTTGTGGTAGCTTCTTGAAACTTGACACAATACAGTAGTTCTACGTTCTAACTCTAAGGTTTGTTTCCTCTTGATGTAGCCTTAAGCAGAGACTGGCGAATAACTCATTCAATGAAAGGTGTTGGTTGGCTGCCAAAAAACTACAGTCTCCTGAAATCACAACATATATTTTTTCTTCCGACCTTCATGATACTTTCAAGTAATGAGCAGTACACCAATCAAACTTGGATGTCCATGTTTCGTTCTCCAAGGTTGAAGCATTCGTTTGCAGTAGAAGTTTGAATTTTTAGGTTTCACTGCGTTTTCTTCTATATTGACAGATGCAGTTAGAAATCTAAATTAAACACGGTTTGTGGTAGCTTCTTGAAACTTGACACAATACAGTAGTTCTACGTTCTAACTCTAAGGTTTGTTTCCTCTTGATGTAGCCTTCAGCAGAGACTTGCGAATAACACATTCAATGAAAGGCATTGTTAAGCTTCCAAAAAACTACCATCTCCTGAAATCACAACATATATTTTTTCTTCCGAACTTCATGATACTTTCAAGTAATGAGCAGTACACCAATCAAACTTGGATGTCCAAGTTTCGTTCTCCTAGGTTGAAGCATTCGTTTGCAGGAACAGTTTGAATTTTTAGGTTTCACTGTGTTTTCTTCTATATTGACAGATGCAGTTAGAACTCTAAATCAAACAGGGTTTGTGCTAGCTTCCTGAAACTTGACACAATACAGTAGTTCTACGTTCTAACTCTAAGGTTTGTTTCCTCTTGATGTAGCCTTAAGCAGAGACTGGAGAATAACTCATTCAATGAAAGGCGTTGGTAGGCTGCCAAAAAACTACAGAATCCTGAAATCACAACATACATTTTTTCTTCCGACCTTCATGATACTTTCAAGTAATGTGCAGTACACCAATCAAACTTGGATGTCCAAGTTTCGTTCTCCTAGGTTGAAGCATTCGTTTGCAGGAGCAGTTTGAATTTTTAGGTTTCACTGCGTTTTCTTCTATATTGACAGATGCAGTTAGAACTCTAAATCAAACACGGTTTGTGCTAGCTTCTTGAAACTTGACACAATACAGTAGTTCTACGTTCTAACTCTAAGGTTTGTTTCCTCTTGATGTAGCCTTAAGCAGAGACTGGCGAATAACTCATTCAATGAAAGGCGTTGGTAGGCTGCCAAAAAACGACAGTCTCCTGAAATCACAACATATATTTTTTCTTCCGACCTTCATGATACTTTCAAGTAATGAGCAGTACACCAATCAAACTTGGATGTCCAAGTTTCGTTCTCCTAGGTTGAAGCATTCGTTTGCAGGAGAAGTTTCAATTTTTAGGTTTCACTGCGTTTTCTTCTATATTGACAGATGCAGTTAGAACTCTAAATCAAACACGGTTTGTGCTAGCCTCTTGAAACTTGACACAATACAGTAGTTCTACGTTCTAACTCTAACGTTTGTTTCCTCTTGATGTAGCCTTAAGCAGAGACTGGCGAATAACTCATTCAATGAAAGGCGTTGGTAGGCTGCCAAAAAACTACAGTCTCCTGAAATCACAACATACATTTTTTCTTCCGACCTTCATGATACTTTCAAGTAATGTGCAGTACACCAATCAAACTTGGATGCCCAAGTTTCGTTCTCCTACGATGAAGCATTCGTTTGCAGGAACAGTTTGAATTTTCAGGTTTCACTGCGTTTTCTCCTATATTGACAGATGCAGTTAGAACTCTAAATAAAACACGGTTTGTGGTAGCTTGTTGAAACTTGACAAAATACTGTAGTTCTACGTTCTAACTCTAAGGTTTGTTTCCTCTTGATGTAGCCTTAAGCAGAGACTGGCGAATAACTCAATCAATGAAAGGCATTGTTAAGCTTTCAAAAAACTACCATCTCCTGAAATCACAACATATATTTTTTCTTCCGAACTTCATGATACTTTCAAGTAATGAGCAGTACACCAATCAAACTTGGATGTCCAAGTTTCGTTCTCCTAGGTTGAAGCATTCGTTTGCCGGAAGAGTATGAATTTTTAGTTTTCACTGCGTTTTCTTCTATAGTGACAGATGCAGTTAGAACTCTAAATCAAACACGGTTTGTGCTAGCCTCTTGAAACTTGACACAATACAGTAGTTCTACGTTCTAACTCTAAGGTTTGTTTCCTCTTGATGTAGCCTTAAGCAGAGACTGGCGAATAACACATTCAATGAAAGTCATTGTTAAGCTTCCAAAAAACTACCATCTCCTGAAATCACAACATATATTTTTTTCTTCCGAACTTCATGATACTTTCAAGTAATGAGCAGTACACCAATCAAACTTGGATGTCCAAGTTTTGTTCTCCTAGGTTGAAGCTTTCGTTTGCAGGAACAGTTTGAATTTTTAGGTTTCACTGCGTTTTCTTCTATATTGACAGATGCAGTTAGAACTCTAAATTAAACACGGTTTGTGCTAGCTTCTTGAAATTTGACACAATACAGTAGTTCTACGTTCTAACTCTAAGGTTTGTTTCCTCTTGATGTAGCCTTAAGCAGAGACTGGCGAATAACTCATTCAATGAAAGGCGTTGGTAGGCTGCCAAAAAACTACAGTCTCCTGAAATCACAACATACATTTTTTCTTCCGACCTTCATGATACTTTCAAGTAATGTGCAGTACACCAATCAAACTTGGATGCCCAAGTTTCGTTCTCCTACGTTGAAGCATTCGTTTGCAGGAACAGTTTGAATTTTCAGGTTTCACTGCGTTTTCTCCTATATTGAGAGATGCAGTTAGAACTCTAAATAAAACACGGTTTGTGGTAGCTTCTTGAAACTTGACAAAATACTGTAGTTCTACGTTCTATCTCTAAGGTTTGTTTCCTCTTGATGTAGCCTTAAGCAGAGACTGGCGAATAACTCATTCAATGAAAGGCGTTCGTAGGCTGCCAAAAAACTACAGTCTCCTGAAATCACAACATATATTTTTTCTTCCGAACTTCATGATACTTTCAAGTAATGAGCAGTACACCAATCAAACTTGGATGCCCAAGTTTCGTTCTCCTACGTTGAAGCATTCGTTTGCAGGAAGAGTTTGAATTTTTAGGTTTCCCTGCATTTTCTTCTATATTGACAGATGCAGTTAGAACTCTAAATCAAACACGGTTTGTGCTAGCCTCTTGAAACTTGACACAATACAGTAGTTCTACGTTCTAACTCTAAGGTTTGTTTCCTCTTGATGTAGCCTTCAGCAGAGACTGGCGAATAACACATTCAATGAAAGGCATTGTTAAGCTTTCAAAAAACTACCATCTCCTGAAATCACAACATATATTTTTTCTACCGAACTTCATGATACTTTCAAGTAATGAGCAGTACACCAATCAAACTTGGATGTCCAAGTTTCGTTCTCCTAGGTTGAAGCATTCGTTTGCAGGAAGAGTATGAATTTTTAGGTTTCACTGCGTTTTCTTCTATATTGACAGATGCAGTTAGAACTCTAAATCAAACACGGTTTGTGCTAGCCTCTTGAAACTTGACACAATACAGTAGTTCTACGTTCTAACTCTAAGGTTTGTTTCCTCTTGATGTAGCCTTCAGCAGAGACTGGCGAATAACACATTCAATGAAAGGCATTGTTAAGCTTTCAAAAAACTACCATCTCCTGAAATCACAACATATATTTTTTCTACCGAACTTCATGATACTTTCAAGTAATGAGCAGTACACCAATCAAACTTGGATGTCCAAGTTTCGTTCTCCTAGGTTGAAGCATTCGTTTGCAGGAAGAGTATGAATTTTTAGGTTTCACTGCGTTTTCTTCTATAGTGACAGATGCAGTTAGAACTCTAAATCAAACAAGGTTTGTGCTAGCCTCTTGAAACTTGACACAATACAGTAGTTCTACGTTCTAACTCTAAGGTATGTTTCCTCTTGATGTAGCCATAAGCAGAGACTGGCGAATAACACATTCAATGAAAGTCATTGTTAAGCTTCCAAAAAACTACCATCTCCTGAAATCACAACATATATTTTTTTCTTCCGAACTTCATGATACTTTCAAGTAATGAGCAGTACACCAATCAAACTTGGATGTCCAAGTTTTGTTCTCCTAGGTTGAAGCATTCGTTTGCAGGAACAGTTTGAATTTTTAGGTTTCACTGCGTTTTCTTCTATATTGACAGATGCAGTTAGAACTCTAAATTAAACACGGTTTGTGCTAGCTTCTTGAAATTTGACACAATACAGTAGTTCTACGTTCTAACTCTAAGGTTTGTTTCCTCTTGATGTAGCCTTAAGCAGAGAATGGCGAATAACTCATTCAATGAAAGGCGTTGGTAGGCTGCCAAAAAACTACAGTCTCCTGAAATCACAACATACATTTTTTCTTCCGACCTTCATGATACTTTCAAGTAATGTGCAGTACACCAATCAAACTTGGATGTCCAAGTTTCTTTCTCCTAGGTTGAAGCATTCGTTTGCAGGAAGAGTATGAATTTTTAGTTTTCACTGCGTTTTCTTCTATAGTGACAGATGCAGTTAGAACTCTAAATCAAACACGGTTTGTGCTAGCCTCTTGAAACTTGACACAATACAGTAGTTCTACGTTCTAACTCTAAGGTTTGTTTCCTCTTGATGTAGCCTTAAGCAGAGACTGGCGAATAACTCATTCAATGAAAGGCGTTGTTATGCTGCCAAAAAACTACAGTCTCCTGAAATCACAACATATATTTTTTCTTCCGACCTTCATGATAACTTCAAGTAATGAGCAGTACACCAATCAAACTTGGGTGCCCAAGTTTCGTTCTCCTAGGTTGAAGCATTCCTTTGCAGGAACAGTTTGAATTTTTAGGTTTCACTGCGTTTTCTCCTATATTGACAGATACAGTTAGAACTCTAAATTAAACACGGTTTGTGGTAGCTTCTTGAAACTTGACACAATACAGTAGTTCTACGTTCTAACTCTAAGGTTTGTTTCCTCTTGATGTAGCCTTAAGCAGAGACTGGCGAATAACTCATTCAATGAAAGGTGTTGGTTGGCTGCCAAAAAACTACAGTCTCCTGAAATCACAACATATATTTTTTCTTCCGACCTTCATGATACTTTCAAGTAATGAGCAGTACACCAATCAAACTTGGATGTCCATGTTTCGTTCTCCAAGGTTGAAGCATTCGTTTGCAGTAGAAGTTTGAATTTTTAGGTTTCACTGCGTTTTCTTCTATATTGACAGATGCAGTTAGAAATCTAAATTAAACACGGTTTGTGGTAGCTTCTTGAAACTTGACACAATACAGTAGTTCTACGTTCTAACTCTAAGGTTTGTTTCCTCTTGATGTAGCCTTCAGCAGAGACTTGCGAATAACACATTCAATGAAAGGCATTGTTAAGCTTCCAAAAAACTACCATCTCCTGAAATCACAACATATATTTTTTCTTCCGAACTTCATGATACTTTCAAGTAATGAGCAGTACACCAATCAAACTTGGATGTCCAAGTTTCGTTCTCCTAGGTTGAAGCATTCGTTTGCAGGAACAGTTTGAATTTTTAGGTTTCACTGTGTTTTCTTCTATATTGACAGATGCAGTTAGAACTCTAAATCAAACAGGGTTTGTGCTAGCTTCCTGAAACTTGACACAATACAGTAGTTCTACGTTCTAACTCTAAGGTTTGTTTCCTCTTGATGTAGCCTTAAGCAGAGACTGGAGAATAACTCATTCAATGAAAGGCGTTGGTAGGCTGCCAAAAAACTACAGAATCCTGAAATCACAACATACATTTTTTCTTCCGACCTTCATGATACTTTCAAGTAATGTGCAGTACACCAATCAAACTTGGATGTCCAAGTTTCGTTCTCCTAGGTTGAAGCATTCGTTTGCAGGAGCAGTTTGAATTTTTAGGTTTCACTGCGTTTTCTTCTATATTGACAGATGCAGTTAGAACTCTAAATCAAACACGGTTTGTGCTAGCTTCTTGAAACTTGACACAATACAGTAGTTCTACGTTCTAACTCTAAGGTTTGTTTCCTCTTGATGTAGCCTTAAGCAGAGACTGGCGAATAACTCATTCAATGAAAGGCGTTGGTAGGCTGCCAAAAAACGACAGTCTCCTGAAATCACAACATATATTTTTTCTTCCGACCTTCATGATACTTTCAAGTAATGAGCAGTACACCAATCAAACTTGGATGTCCAAGTTTCGTTCTCCTAGGTTGAAGCATTCGTTTGCAGGAGAAGTTTCAATTTTTAGGTTTCACTGCGTTTTCTTCTATATTGACAGATGCAGTTAGAACTCTAAATCAAACACGGTTTGTGCTAGCCTCTTGAAACTTGACACAATACAGTAGTTCTACGTTCTAACTCTAACGTTTGTTTCCTCTTGATGTAGCCTTAAGCAGAGACTGGCGAATAACTCATTCAATGAAAGGCGTTGGTAGGCTGCCAAAAAACTACAGTCTCCTGAAATCACAACATACATTTTTTCTTCCGACCTTCATGATACTTTCAAGTAATGTGCAGTACACCAATCAAACTTGGATGCCCAAGTTTCGTTCTCCTACGATGAAGCATTCGTTTGCAGGAACAGTTTGAATTTTCAGGTTTCACTGCGTTTTCTCCTATATTGACAGATGCAGTTAGAACTCTAAATAAAACACGGTTTGTGGTAGCTTGTTGAAACTTGACAAAATACTGTAGTTCTACGTTCTAACTCTAAGGTTTGTTTCCTCTTGATGTAGCCTTAAGCAGAGACTGGCGAATAACTCAATCAATGAAAGGCATTGTTAAGCTTTCAAAAAACTACCATCTCCTGAAATCACAACATATATTTTTTCTTCCGAACTTCATGATACTTTCAAGTAATGAGCAGTACACCAATCAAACTTGGATGTCCAAGTTTCGTTCTCCTAGGTTGAAGCATTCGTTTGCCGGAAGAGTATGAATTTTTAGTTTTCACTGCGTTTTCTTCTATAGTGACAGATGCAGTTAGAACTCTAAATCAAACACGGTTTGTGCTAGCCTCTTGAAACTTGACACAATACAGTAGTTCTACGTTCTAACTCTAAGGATTGTTTCCTCTTGATGTAGCCTTAAGGAGAGACTGGCGAATAACTCATTCAATGAAAGGCGTTGTTATGCTGCCAAAAAACTACAGTCTCCTGAAATCACAACATATATTTTTTCTTCCGATCTTCATGATAACTTCAAGTAATGAGCCGTACACCAATCAAACTTGGGTGCCCAAGTTTCGTTCTCCTAGGTTGAAGCATTCCTTTGCAGGAACAGTTTGAATTTTTAGGTTTCACTGCGTTTTCTCCTATATTGACAGATACAGTTAGAACTCTAAATTAAACACGGTTTGTGGTAGCTTCTTGAAACTTGACACAATACAGTAGTTCTACGTTCTAACTCTAAGGTTTGTTTCCTCTTGATGTAGCCTTAAGCAGAGACTGGCGAATAACTCATTCAATGAAAGGCGTTGGTAGGCTACCAAAAAACTACAGTCTCCTGAAATCACAACATATATTTTTTCTTCCGACCTTCATGATACTTTCAAGTAATGAGCAGTACACCAATCAAACTTGGATGTCCATGTTTCATTCTCCTTGGTTGAAGCATTCGTTTGCAGTAGAAGTTTGAATTTTTAGGTTTCACTGCGTTTTCTTCTATATTGACGGATGCAGTTATAAATCTAAAACAAACACGGTTTGTGCTAGCCTCTTGAAACTTGACACAATACAGTAGTTCTACGTTCTAACTCTAAGGTTTGTTTCCTCCTGATGTAGCCTTAAGCAGAGACTGGCGAATAACTCATTCAATGAAAGGCGTTGGTAGGCTGCCAAAAAACTACAGTCTCCTGAAATCACAACATATATTTTTTCTTCCGACCTTCATGATAACTTCAAGTAATGAGCAGTACACCAATCAAACTTGGATGCCCAAGTTTCGTTCTCCTACGTTGAAGCATTCGTTTGCAGGAAGAGTTTGAATTTTTAGGTTTCCCTGCATTTTCTTCTATATTGACAGATGCAGTTAGAACTCTAAATCAAACACGGTTTGTGCTAGCCTCTTGAAACTTGACACAATACAGTAGTTCTACGTTCTAACTCTAAGGTTTGTTTCCTCTTGATGTAGCCTTAAGCAGAGACTGGCGAATAACACATTCAATGAAAGGCATTGTTCAGCTTTCAAAAAACTACCATCTCCTGAAATCACAACATATATTTTTTCTTCCAAACTTCATGATACTTTCAAGTAATGAGCAGTACACCAATCAAACTTGGATGTCCAAGTTTCGTTCTCCTAGGTTGAAGCATTCGTTTGCAGGAAGAGTATGAATTTTTAGGTTTCACTGCGTTTTCTTCTATAGTGACAGATGCAGTTAGAACTCTAAATCAAACACGGTTTGTGCTAGCCTCTTGAAACTTGACACAATACAGTAGTTCTACGTTCTAACTCTAAGGTTTGTTTCCTCTTGATGTAGCCTTAAGCAGAGACTGGCGAATAACTCATTCAATGAAAGGCGTTGGTAGGCTGCCAAAAAACTACAGTCTCCTGAAATCACATCATACATTTTTTCTTCCGACCTTCATGATACTTTCAAGTAATGTGCAGTACAACAATCAAACTTGGATGCCCAAGTTTCGTTCTCCTACGTTGAAGCATTCGTTTGCAGGAACAGTTTGAATTTTCAGGTTTCACTGCGTTTTCTACTATATTGACAGATGCAGTTAGAACTCTAAATAAAACACGGTTTGTGGTAGCTTCTTGAAACTTGACAAAATACTGTAGTTCTACGTTCTATCTCTAAGGTTTGTTTCCTCTTGATGTAGCCTTAAGCAGAGACTGGCGAATAACTCATTCAATGAAAGGCGTTCGTAGGCTGCCAAAAAACTACAGTCTCCTGAAATCACAACATATATTTTTTCTTCCGACCTTCATGATACTTTCAAGTAATGAGCAGTACACCAATCAAACTTGGATGTCCATGTTTCGTTCTCCTAGGTTGAAGCATTCGTTTGCAGGAACAGTTTGAATTTTTAGGTTTCACTGCGTTTTCTTCTATATTGACAGATGCAGTTAGAACTCTAAATCAAACACGGTTTGTGCTAGCCTCTTGAAACTTGACACAATACAGTAGTTCTACGTTCTAACTCTAAGGTTTGTTTCCTCTTGATGTAGCCTTAAGCAGAGACTGGCGAATAACACATTCAATGAAAGTCATTGTTAAGCTTCCAAAAAACTACCATCTCCTGAAATCACAACATATATTTTTTTCTTCCGAACTTCATGATACTTTCAAGTAATGAGCAGTACACCAATCAAACTTGGATGTCCAAGTTTTGTTCTCCTAGGTTGAAGCATTCGTTTGCAGGAACAGTTTGAATTTTTAGGTTTCACTGCGTTTTCTTCTATAGTGACAGATGCAGTTAGAACTCTAAATTAAACACGGTTTGTGCTAGCTTCTTGAAATTTGACACAATACAGTAGTTCTACATTCTAACTCTAAGGTTTGTTTCCTCTTGATGTAGCCTTAAGCAGAGAATGGCGAATAACTCATTCAATGAAAGGCGTTGGTAGGCTGCCAAAAAACTACAGTCTCCTGAAATCACAACATACATTTTTTCTTCCGACCTTCATGATACTTTCAAGTAATGTGCAGTACACCAATCAAACTTGGATGTCCAAGTTTCGTTCTCCTAGGTTGAAGCATTAGTTTGCAGGAAGAGTATGAATTTTTAGTTTTCACTGCGTTTTCTTCTATAGTGACAGATGCAGTTAGAACTCTAAATCAAACACGGTTTGTGCTAGCCTCTTGAAACTTGACACAATACAGTAGTTCTACGTTCTAACTCTAAGGTTTGTTTCCTCCTGATGTAGCCTTAAGCAGAGACTGGCGAATAACTCATTCAATGAAAGGCGTTGGTAGGCTGCCAAAAAACTACAGTCTCCTGAAATCACAACATATATTTTTTCTTCCGACCTTCATGATAACCTCAAGTAATGAGCAGTACACCAATCAAACTTGGATGCCCAAGTTTCATTCTCCTAGGTTGAAGCATTCGTTTGCAGGAAGAGTTTGAATTTTTAGGTTTCCCTGCATTTTCTTCTATATTGACAGATGCAGTTAGAACTCTAAATCAAACACGGTTTGTGCTAGCCTCTTGAAACTTGACACAATACAGTAGTTCTACGTTCTAACTCTAAGGTTTGTTTCCTCTTGATGTAGCCTTAAGCAGAGACTGGCGAATAACACATTCAATGAAAGGCATTGTTCAGCTTTCAAAAAACTACCATCTCCTGAAATCACAACATATATTTTTTCTTCCGAACTTCATGATACTTTCAAGTAATGAGCAGTACACCAATCAAACTTGGATGTCCAAGTTTCGTTCTCCTAGGTTGAAGCATTCGTTTGCAGGAAGAGTATGAATTTTTAGGTTTCACTGCGTTTTCTTCTATAGTGACAGATGCAGTTAGAACTCTAAATCAAACACGGTTTGTGCTAGCCTCTTGAAACTTGACACAATACAGTAGTTCTACGTTCTAACTCTAAGGTTTGTTTCCTCTTGATGTAGCCTTAAGCAGAGACTGGCGAATAACTCATTCAATGAAAGGCGTTGGTAGGCTGCCAAAAAACTACAGTCTCCTGAAATCACATCATACATTTTTTCTTCCGACCTTCATGATACTTTCAAGTAATGTGCAGTACAACAATCAAACTTGGATGCCCAAGTTTCGTTCTCCTACGTTGAAGCATTCGTTTGCAGGAACAGTTTGAATTTTCAGGTTTCACTGCGTTTTCTACTATATTGACAGATGCAGTTAGAACTCTAAATAAAACACGGTTTGTGGTAGCTTCTTGAAACTTGACAAAATACTGTAGTTCTACGTTCTATCTCTAAGGTTTGTTTCCTCTTGATGTAGCCTTAAGCAGAGACTGGCGAATAACTCATTCAATGAAAGGCGTTCGTAGGCTGCCAAAAAACTACAGTCTCCTGAAATCACAACATATATTTTTTCTTCCGACCTTCATGATACTTTCAAGTAATGAGCAGTACACCAATCAAACTTGGATGTCCATGTTTCGTTCTCCTAGGTTGAAGCATTCGTTTGCAGGAACAGTTTGAATTTTTAGGTTTCACTGCGTTTTCTTCTATATTGACAGATGCAGTTAGAACTCTAAATCAAACACGGTTTGTGCTAGCCTCTTGAAACTTGACACAATACAGTAGTTCTACGTTCTAACTCTAAGGTTTGTTTCCTCTTGATGTAGCCTTAAGCAGAGACTGGCGAATAACACATTCAATGAAAGTCATTGTTAAGCTTCCAAAAAACTACCATCTCCTGAAATCACAACATATATTTTTTTCTTCCGAACTTCATGATACTTTCAAGTAATGAGCAGTACACCAATCAAACTTGGATGTCCAAGTTTTGTTCTCCTAGGTTGAAGCATTCGTTTGCAGGAACAGTTTGAATTTTTAGGTTTCACTGCGTTTTCTTCTATAGTGACAGATGCAGTTAGAACTCTAAATTAAACACGGTTTGTGCTAGCTTCTTGAAATTTGACACAATACAGTAGTTCTACGTTCTAACTCTAAGGTTTGTTTCCTCTTGATGTAGCCTTAAGCAGAGAATGGCGAATAACTCATTCAATGAAAGGCGTTGGTAGGCTGCCAAAAAACTACAGTCTCCTGAAATCACAACATACATTTTTTCTTCCGACCTTCATGATACTTTCAAGTAATGTGCAGTACACCAATCAAACTTGGATGTCCAAGTTTCGTTCTCCTAGGTTGAAGCATTAGTTTGCAGGAAGAGTATGAATTTTTAGTTTTCACTGCGTTTTCTTCTATAGTGACAGATGCAGTTAGAACTCTAAATCAAACACGGTTTGTGCTAGCCTCTTGAAACTTGACACAATACAGTAGTTCTACGTTCTAACTCTAAGGTTTGTTTCCTCCTGATGTAGCCTTAAGCAGAGACTGGCGAATAACTCATTCAATGAAAGGCGTTGGTAGGCTGCCAAAAAACTACAGTCTCCTGAAATCACAACATATATTTTTTCTTCCGACCTTCATGATAACCTCAAGTAATGAGCAGTACACCAATCAAACTTGGATGCCCAAGTTTCATTCTCCTAGGTTGAAGCATTCGTTTGCAGGAAGAGTTTGAATTTTTAGGTTTCACTGCATTTTCTTCTATATTGACAGATGCAGTTAGAACTCTAAATCAAACACGGTTTGTGCTAGCCTCTTGAAACTTGACACAATACAGTAGTTCTACGTTCTAACTCTAAGGTTTGTTTCCTCTTGATGTAGCCTTAAGCAGAGACTGGCGAATAACTCATTCAATGAAAGGCGTTGGTAGGCTGCCAAAAAACGACAGTCTCCTGAAATCACAACATATATTTTTTCTTCCGACCTTCATGATACTTTCAAGTAATGAGCAGTACACCAATCAAACTTGGATGCCCAAGTTTCGTTCTCCTAGGTTGAAGCATTCGTTTGCAGGAGAAGTTTGAATTTTTAGGTTTCACTGCGTTTTCTACTATATTGACAGATGCAGTTTGAACTCTAAATCAAACACGGTTTGTGCTAGCCTCTTGAAACTTGACACAATACAGTAGTTCTACGTTCTAACTCTAACGTTTGTTTCCTCTTGATGTAGCCTTAAGCAGAGACTGGCGAATAACTCATTCAATGAAAGGCGTTGGTAGGCTGCCAAAAAACTACAGTCTCCTAAAATCACAACATACATTTTTTCTTCCGACCTTCATGATACTTTCAAGTAATGTGCAGTACACCAATCAAACTTGGATGCCCAAGTTTCGTTCTCCTACGTTGAAGCATTCGTTTGCAGGAACAGTTTGAATTTTCAGGTTTCACTGCGTTTTCTCCTATATTGACAGATGCAGTTAGAACTCTAAATAAAACACGGTTTGTGGTAGCTTGTTGAAACTTGACAAAATACTGTAGTTCTACGTTCTATCTCTAAGGTTTGTTTCCTCTTGATGTAGCCTTAAGCAGAGACTGGCGAATAACTCATTCAATGAAAGGCATTGTTAAGCTTTCAAAAAACTACCATCTCCTGAAATCACAACATATATTTTTTCTTCCGAACTTCATGATACTTTCAAGTAATGAGCAGTACACCAATCAAACTTGGATGTCCAAGTTTCGTTCTCCTAGGTTGAAGCATTCTTTGCCGGAAGAGTATGAATTTTTAGTTTTCACTGCGTTTTCTTCTATAGTGACAGATGCAGTTAGAACTCTAAATCAAACACGGTTTGTGCTAGCCTCTTGAAACTTGACACAATACAGTAGTTCTACGTTCTAACTCTAAGGTTTGTTTCCTCTTGATGTAGCCTTAAGCAGAGACTGGCGAATAACTCATTCAATGAAAGGCGTTGTTATGCTGCCAAAAAACTACAGTCTCCTGAAATCACAACATATGTTTTTTCTTCCGATCTTCATGATAACTTCAAGTAATGAGCAGTACACCAATCAAACTTGGGTGCCCAAGTTTCGTTCTCCTAGGTTGAAGCATTCCTTTGCAGGAACAGTTTGAATTTTTAGGTTTCACTGCGTTTTCTCCTATATTGACAGATACAGTTAGAACTCTAAATTAAACACGGTTTGTGGTAGCTTCTTGAAACTTGACACAATACAGTAGTTCTACGTTCTAACTCTAAGGTTTGTTTCCTCTTGATGTAGCCTTAAGCAGAGACTGGCGAATAACTCATTCAATGAAAGGCGTTGGTAGGCTGCCAAAAAACTACAGTCTCCTGAAATCACAACATATATTTTTTCTTCCGACTTTCATGATACTTTCAAGTAATGAGCAGTACACCAATCAAACTTGGATGTTCATGTTTCGTTCTCCTAGGTTGAAGCATTCGTTTGCAGTAGAAGTTTGAATTTTTAGGTTTCACTGCGTTTTCTTCTATAGTGACAGATGCAGTTAGAACTCTAAATTAAACACGGTTTGTGCTAGCTTCTTGAAATTTGACACAATACAGTAGTTCTACGTTCTAACTCTAAGGTTTGTTTCCTCTTGATGTAGCCTTAAGCAGAGAATGGCGAATAACTCATTCAATGAAAGGCGTTGGTAGGCTGCCAAAAAACTACAGTCTCCTGAAATCACAACATACATTTTTTCTTCCGACCTTCATGATACTTTCAAGTAATGTGCAGTACACCAATCAAACTTGGATGTCCAAGTTTCGTTCTCCTAGGTTGAAGCATTAGTTTGCAGGAAGAGTATGAATTTTTAGTTTTCACTGCGTTTTCTTCTATAGTGACAGATGCAGTTAGAACTCTAAATCAAACACGGTTTGTGCTAGCCTCTTGAAACTTGACACAATACAGTAGTTCTACGTTCTAACTCTAAGGTTTGTTTCCTCCTGATGTAGCCTTAAGCAGAGACTGGCGAATAACTCATTCAATGAAAGGCGTTGGTAGGCTGCCAAAAAACTACAGTCTCCTGAAATCACAACATATATTTTTTCTTCCGACCTTCATGATAACCTCAAGTAATGAGCAGTACACCAATCAAACTTGGATGCCCAAGTTTCATTCTCCTAGGTTGAAGCATTCGTTTGCAGGAAGAGTTTGAATTTTTAGGTTTCACTGCATTTTCTTCTATATTGACAGATGCAGTTAGAACTCTAAATCAAACACGGTTTGTGCTAGCCTCTTGAAACTTGACACAATACAGTAGTTCTACGTTCTAACTCTAAGGTTTGTTTCCTCTTGATGTAGCCTTAAGCAGAGACTGGCGAATAACTCATTCAATGAAAGGCGTTGGTAGGCTGCCAAAAAACGACAGTCTCCTGAAATCACAACATATATTTTTTCTTCCGACCTTCATGATACTTTCAAGTAATGAGCAGTACACCAATCAAACTTGGATGCCCAAGTTTCGTTCTCCTAGGTTGAAGCATTCGTTTGCAGGAGAAGTTTGAATTTTTAGGTTTCACTGCGTTTTCTACTATATTGACAGATGCAGTTTGAACTCTAAATCAAACACGGTTTGTGCTAGCCTCTTGAAACTTGACACAATACAGTAGTTCTACGTTCTAACTCTAACGTTTGTTTCCTCTTGATGTAGCCTTAAGCAGAGACTGGCGAATAACTCATTCAATGAAAGGCGTTGGTAGGCTGCCAAAAAACTACAGTCTCCTAAAATCACAACATACATTTTTTCTTCCGACCTTCATGATACTTTCAAGTAATGTGCAGTACACCAATCAAACTTGGATGCCCAAGTTTCGTTCTCCTACGTTGAAGCATTCGTTTGCAGGAACAGTTTGAATTTTCAGGTTTCACTGCGTTTTCTCCTATATTGACAGATGCAGTTAGAACTCTAAATAAAACACGGTTTGTGGTAGCTTGTTGAAACTTGACAAAATACTGTAGTTCTACGTTCTATCTCTAAGGTTTGTTTCCTCTTGATGTAGCCTTAAGCAGAGACTGGCGAATAACTCATTCAATGAAAGGCATTGTTAAGCTTTCAAAAAACTACCATCTCCTGAAATCACAACATATATTTTTTCTTCCGAACTTCATGATACTTTCAAGTAATGAGCAGTACACCAATCAAACTTGGATGTCCAAGTTTCGTTCTCCTAGGTTGAAGCATTCTTTGCCGGAAGAGTATGAATTTTTAGTTTTCACTGCGTTTTCTTCTATAGTGACAGATGCAGTTAGAACTCTAAATCAAACACGGTTTGTGCTAGCCTCTTGAAACTTGACACAATACAGTAGTTCTACGTTCTAACTCTAAGGTTTGTTTCCTCTTGATGTAGCCTTAAGCAGAGACTGGCGAATAACTCATTCAATGAAAGGCGTTGTTATGCTGCCAAAAAACTACAGTCTCCTGAAATCACAACATATGTTTTTTCTTCCGATCTTCATGATAACTTCAAGTAATGAGCAGTACACCAATCAAACTTGGGTGCCCAAGTTTCGTTCTCCTAGGTTGAAGCATTCCTTTGCAGGAACAGTTTGAATTTTTAGGTTTCACTGCGTTTTCTTCTATAGTGACAGATGCAGTTAGAACTCTAAATTAAACACGGTTTGTGGTAGCTTCTTGAAACTTGACACAATACAGTAGTTCTACGTTCTAACTCTAAGGTTTGTTTCCTCTTGATGTAGCCTTAAGCAGAGACTGGCGAATAACTCATTCAATGAAAGGCGTTGGTAGGCTGCCAAAAAACTACAGTCTCCTGAAATCACAACATATATTTTTTCTTCCGACTTTCATGATACTTTCAAGTAATGAGCAGTACACCAATCAAACTTGGATGTTCATGTTTCGTTCTCCTAGGTTGAAGCATTCGTTTGCAGTAGAAGTTTGAATTTTTAGGTTTCACTGCGTTTTCTTCTATATTGACAGATGCAGTTAGAAATCTAAAACAAACACGGTTTGTGCTAGCCTCTTGAAACTTGACACAATACAGTAGTTCTACGTTCTAACTCTAAGGTTTGTTTCCTCCTGATGTAGCCTTAAGCAGAGACTGGCGAATAACTCATTCAATGAAAGGCGTTGGTAGGCTGCCAAAAAACTACAGTCTCCTGAAATCACAACATATATTTTTTCTTCCGACCTTCATGATAACTTCAAGTAATGAGCAGTACACCAATCAAACTTGGATGCCCAAGTTTCGTTCTCCTACGTTGAAGCATTCGTTTGCAGGAAGAGTTTGAATTTTTAGGTTTCCCTGCATTTTCTTCTATATTGACAGATGCAGTTAGAACTCTAAATCAAACACGGTTTGTGCTAGCCTCTTGAAACTTGACACAATACAGTAGTTCTACGTTCTAACTCTAAGGTTTGTTTCCAGCAGAGACTGGCGAATAACACATTCAATGAAAGGCATTGTTAAGCTTTCAAAAAACTACCATCTCCTGAAATCACAACATATATTTTTCTACCGAACTTCATGATACTTTCAAGTAATGAGCAGTACACCAATCAAACTTGGATGTCCAAGTTTCGTTCTCCTAGGTTGAAGCATTCGTTTGCAGGAAGAGTATGAATTTTTAGGTTTCACTGCGTTTTCTTCTATATTGACAGATGCAGTTAGAACTCTAAATCAAACACGGTTTGTGCTAGCCTCTTGAAACTTGACACAATACAGTAGTTCTACGTTCTAACTCTAAGTTTGTTTCCTCTTGATGTAGCCTTCAGCAGAGACTGGCGAATAACACATTCAATGAAAGGCATTGTTAAGCTTTCAAAAAACTACCATCTCCTGAAATCACAACATATATTTTTTCTACCGAACTTCATGATACTTTCAAGTAATGAGCAGTACACCAATCAAACTTGGATGTCCAAGTTTCGTTCTCCTAGGTTGAAGCATTCGTTTGCAGGAAGAGTATGAATTTTTAGGTTTCACTGCGTTTTCTTCTATAGTGACAGATGCAGTTAGAACTCTAAATCAAACAAGGTTTGTGCTAGCCTCTTGAAACTTGACACAATACAGTAGTTCTACGTTCTAACTCTAAGGTATGTTTCCTCTTGATGTAGCCATAAGCAGAGACTGGCGAATAACACATTCAATGAAAGTCATTGTTAAGCTTCCAAAAAACTACCATCTCCTGAAATCACAACATATATTTTTTCTTCCGAACTTCATGATACTTTCAAGTAATGAGCAGTACACCAATCAAACTTGGATGTCCAAGTTTTGTTCTCCTAGGTTGAAGCATTCGTTTGCAGAACAGTTTGAATTTTTAGGTTTCACTGCGTTTTCTTCTATATTGACAGATGCAGTTAGAACTCTAAATTAAACACGGTTTGTGCTAGCTTCTTGAAATTTGACACAATACAGTAGTTCTACGTTCTAACTCTAAGGTTTGTTTCCTCTTGATGTAGCCTTAAGCAGAGAATGGCGAATAACTCATTCAATGAAAGGCGTTGGTAGGCTGCCAAAAACTACAGTCTTCCTGAAATCACAACATACATTTTTTCTTCCGACCTTCATGATACTTTCAAGTAATGGTGCAGTACACCAATCAAACTTGGATGTCCAAGTTTCTTTCTCCTAGGTTGAAGCATTCGTTTGCAGGAAGAGTATGAATTTTTAGTTTTCACTGCGTTTTCTTCTATAGTGACAGATGCAGTTAGAACTCTAAATCAAACACGGTTTGTGCTAGCCTCTTGAAACTTGACACAATACAGTAGTTCTACGTTCTAACTCTAAGGTTTGTTTCTCTTGATGTAGCCTTAAGCAGAGACTGGCGAATAACTCATTCAATGAAAGGCGTTGTTAGTGCTGCCAAAAAACTACAGTCTCCTGAAATCACAACATATATTTTTTCTTCCGACCTTCATGATAACTTCAAGTAATGAGCAGTACACCAATCAAACTTGGGTGCCCAAGTTTCGTTCTCCTAGGTTGAAGCATTCCTTTGCAGGAACAGTTTGAATTTTTAGGTTTCACTGCGTTTTCTCCTATATTGACAGATACAGTTAGAACTCTAAATTAAACACGGTTTGTGGTAGCTTCTTGAAAACTTGACACAATACAGTAGTTCTACGTTCTAACTCTAAGGTTTGTTTCCTCTTGATGTAGCCTTAAGCAGAGACTGGCGAATAACTCATTCAATGAAAGGTGTTGGTTGGCTGCCAAAAAACTACAGTCTCCTGAAATCACAACATATATTTTTTCTTCCGACCTCATGATACTTCAAGTAATGAGCAGTACACCAATCAAACTTGGATGTCCATGTTTCATTCTCCTAGGTTGAAGCATTCGTTTTTGCAGTAGAAGTTTGAATTTTTAGGTTTCACTGCGTTTTCTTCTATATTGACAGATGCAGTTAGAAATCTAAATTAAACACGGTTTGTGGTAGCTTCTTGAAACTTGACACAATACAGTAGTTCTACGTTCTAACTCTAAGGTTTGTTTTCCTCTTGATGTAGCCTTCAGCAGAGACTTGCGAATAACACATTCAATGAAAGGCATTGTTAAGCTTCCAAAAAACTACCATCTCCTGAAATCACAACATATATTTTTTCTTCCGAACTTCATGATACTTTCAAGTAATGAGCAGTACACCAATCAAACTTGGATGTCCAAGTTCGTTCTCCTAGGTTGAAGCATTCTTGCCGGAAGAGTATGAATTTTTAGTTTTTCACTGCGTTTTCTTCTATAGTGACAGATGCAGTTAGAACTCTAAATCAAACACGGTTTGTGCTAGCCTCTTTGAAACTTGACACAATACAGTAGTTCTACGTTCTAACTCTAAGGTTTGTTTCCTCTTGATGTAGCCTTAAGCAGAGACTGGCGAATAACTCATTCAATGAAAGGCGTTGTTATGCTGCCAAAAAACTACAGTCTCCTGAAATCACAACATATGTTTTTTCTTCCGATCTTCATGATAACTTCAAGTAATGAGCAGTACACCAATCAAACTTGGGTGCCCAAGTTTCGTTCTCCTAGGTTGAAGCATTCCTTTGCAGGAACAGTTTGAATTTTTAGGGTTTCACTGCGTTTTCTTCTATAGTGACAGATGCAAG